>NW_027459208.1:10000-212500 GCF_050624435.1 Tenrec ecaudatus | reverse complement strand
CCTTAACCCTAACCCTAACGCAAACGCTAAACCTAACCCTAACCCTAACCCTAACCCTAACCCTAACGCTGAAGCTAACCCTAACCCTAACGCTAACACTAACCCTAACCCTAACCCTAACCCTAACCCTAATGCTAACCCTAACCCTAACCCTAACCCTAACCCTACCCTAACGCTAACGCTAACCCTAACGCTAACCCTAACCCTAACCCTAACCCTAACCCTAACGGTAACACTAACCCTAACCCTAACCCTAAGCCTAACGCTAACGCTAACCCTAACCCTAACCCTAACCCTAATGCTAACCCTAATGCTAACGCTAACCCTAACACTAACCCTAACGCTAACGCTAGCCCTAACCCTAACCCTAATGCTAATGCTAACCCTAACCCTAACGATAACCCTAACCCTAACCCTAACGCTAACCCTAACCCTAACCCTAACCCTAACCATAACCATAACCCTAACCCTAACGCTAAAGCTAACGCTAACCCTAACCGTAACCCTAACCCTAACCCTAACCCTAACCCTAACACTAACCCTAACGCTAACCCTAACCCTAATCCTAACCCTAACACTAACCCTAACCCTAACCTTAACCCTAACGCTAACGCTAACCCTAACCCTAACCCTAACCCTAACCCTAACGCTAACACTAACCCTAACCATAACCCTAAGCCTAACCCTAACCCTAACCCTAACCCTAATTCTAACCCTAACCCTAACCCTAACCCTAACCTTAACCCTAACCCTAACCCTAACCCTAACCCTAACCCTAACGCTAACCCTAACCCTAACCCTAACGCTAACGCTAACCCTAACCCTAAACCTAACCCTAACCCTAACCCTAACCCTAACCCTAACGCTAACCCTAACCCTAACCCTAACCCTAACTCTAACCCTAACGCTAACGCTAACCCTAACGCTAACCCTAACCCTAACCCTAACCCTTACCCTAACCCTAACCCTAACCCTAACCCTACCCTAACTCTAACCCTAATGCTAACCCTAACCCTAACCTTAACCCTAACCCTAACCCTAACGCTAACCCTACCCCTAACCCAAACGCTAACGCTATCCCTAACCCTAACCCTAACGCTAACCCTAACCCTAACGCTAACTCTATCCCTAACGCTAACCCTAACCCTAACCCTAAACCTAACCCTAACCCTAACCCTAACGCTAAAGCTAACGCTAACCCTAACCCTAACCCTAACCCTAACCCTAAACCTAACCCTCACCCTAACGCTAACCCTAACGCTAACCCTAACCCTAACCCTAACGCTAACCCTAACCCTAACGCTAACCCTAACCCTAACGCTAATCCTAACCCTAACCCCAATCCTAACGCTAACGCTAACCCTAATCCTAACCCTAATGCTAACGCTAACCCTAACGCTAACCCCAACCCTAACCCTAACCCTAACGCTAACCCTAACGCTAAACCTAAACCTAACCCTAACGCTAACCCTAACCCTAACCCTAACCCTAACCCTAGCGCTAACACTAACCCTAACGCTAACCCTAACCCTAACCCTAATGCTAACGCTACCCCTAAACCTAACGCTAACGCTAACGCTAACCATAACCCTAACCCTAACCCTAACCCTAACGCTAACGCTAACCCTAACCCTAACACTAACCCTAACCCTAACGCTAACCCTAACCCTAATGCTAACCCTAACCCTTACCCTAACCCTAACGCTAACACTAACCCTAACCCTAACGCTAACCCTAACCCTAACGCTAACCCTAACCCTAACCCTAACCCTAACTCTAACGCTAACCCTAACGCTAACCCTAACCCTAACCCTAACGCTAACCCTAACCCTAACCCTAACCCTAACCCTAACGCTAACGCTAACCCTAACCCTAACCCTAACCCTAACCCTAAGGCTAACCCTTACCCTAACCCTAACCCTAACCCTAACGTTAACCCTAACCCTAACCCTAACGCTAACGCTAACCCTAATCCTAACCCTAACCCTAACCCTAACCCTAACCCTAACGCTAACTCTAACCCTAATCCTAACCCTAACCCTAACGCTAACCCTAACCCTAACCCTAACCCTAGCCCTAACCCTAACCCTAACGCTAACGCTAACCCTAACCCTAACCCTAACCCTAACGCTAACTCTAACCCTTACGCTAACCCTAACCCTAACCCTAACCCTAACCCTAACGCTAAAGCTAACGCTAACCTTAACCCTAACCCTAACCCTAACCCTAACCCTAACGCTAACCCTAACGCTTACCCTAACCCTAACCCTAACGCTAACCCTAACCTTAACGCTAACCCTAACCCTAACCCTAACGCTAATCCTAACCCTAACCCCAACCCTAACGCTAACCCTAACCCTAACCCTAACCCTAATGCTAACGCTAACCCTAACCCTAACCCTAACCAACTCTAACCCTAACCCTAACCCTAACGCTAACCCTAACGCTAAACCTAAACCTAACCCTAACGCTAACCCTAACCCTAACCCTAACCCTAACCCTAACCCTATATCTAACACTAACCCTAACGGTAACCCTAACCCTAACCCTAATGCTAACTCTACCCCTAAACCTAACGCTAACGCTAACGCTAACCATAACCCTAACCCTAACCCTAACCCTAACCCTAACCCTAACGCTAACCCTAACCCTAATGCTAACCCTAACCCTAACCCTAACCCTAACGCTAACACTAACCCTAACCCTAACCCTAACCATAACCCTAACCCTAACGCTAACCCTAACCCTAACGCTAACCCTAACCCTAACCCTAACCCTAACCCTAACGCTACGAAACTGCTGCGTGTGCCCGGTATACTGACAAGCACCCACCTGTGCTAGTCCATGGCTTATTCAGCACAGGAACCTGCATCGATTGAGCCAAGACAAAGGAAAGCTCAGGGAGGCAGCACCCGTGTAGAAAAGCATTTGTACTTCAAAGATGAGGCCAATGAGGTGAAAGGACAAAGCCAGGGCAAACAGTTTTCATCATCGGCAGAATTTCGAGGAGCAATATTGCTGGGAGAGAAGAGGCACCACCTGAGGGAGGCACGCTCAACAAAACTACCTAGGGCAGGAGCCGGGTTGCCCCCAGGCACTAGGCGTGTCAGGCCTCAGCATTGTAAGGAGAGTTCACTGAAGTCCCTGAGTGAAGTTTTCTCCGCTGTCCTACGTCTACGTTCCTAAAATTTACTCTGCGGTTTCTCATGATCCTGGGTTATGAACGGCCACCATTCACCGTTCTCCTTACACTCGTGCGTCTCCATCGACCTTAAAAGAAACGGAGGACACGCAACTGCTGGCAGGTAAATTCAGCACACTTGGTCTCAACACAAAAGAGAGCTCTGTGGTGACCCGTCTTCCGCGGTAAAACATTTCCTAGCGAATAAGGAATCTTCCCATCGCAATGACAATATGAGAGAATGGCCACCGATGGATTTGCCGCTGTGCCTACAAACATCATCTTGAGGCCATACAGTAGTGAAGCACGGGAACCCAGGCGCTTCACCCTTTACCCTAGACCAGTGAAACACTGTCTCTAAAAATGCCCACATACCTGTATCTATGCCCGTTTTAAGTTAACGTTAACCCGAAATCTTCTGTCCCACTCTTTTGCAGCATTTTAAAGAAGTACACTGGGAAAGATTTTTCTGCAAGGAAGAAACTGCAGGCGGCGTGGCTGAAATGAGAATATCATGCTGCACGAGCTCTTTGCCCTCAGATGTAGAAGTGTCATCAGTGGGCATCATAGAGAAACGGGACTTTAATAAGTGATCATCAACCTCTGTGAATTCCCTTTGTTCTAGACGCCTGAAATAAAGAGTTGTCCTGAGTCACATAAACCTCCACCGAGGGGTCTTAATTTGGCTCGGGAACATGCCGGTATAAGAGAATTCCGAAGAAGGCTGAACGTCCACAATTGAATGGTCCTTGCCAGAAATGAAGTGGCACCCGAATCAGCCTGGGAAACTTCAGCTTCCATTAGACAATGAGGATGTGAGAATCTGGTACGTCCACAATTCACGGTTTCCTTAGCTCCATGAAATTCCGTGTTGAATTTTAGTCAGAAAATGAAAACTCCAGGGCCTCTGTTCAGCAGGCCCGGGTGTAGCTCCCAGAGGCACACTGGTGCTCCTCTAGAATTTGGATGAAAATCGTTTTCACTGGAATAAAGAACCTTGATCAAGCCAGGTGGGTCTTGACAAACGAAATTGCTGCGTGTGCCCGGTATACTGACATGCACCCACCTGTGCTGGTCCATGGCTTATTCAGCACAGGATCAGACTGGGAACCTTCAGCTTCCATTAGACAATGAAGATGTGAGAATCTGGTATGTCCACAATTCACGGTTTGCTTAGATCCATGAAATTCCGTGTTGAATTTTAGTCAGAAAATGAAAATTCCGGAGCCTCTGTTCAGCAGGTCCGGCTGTAGCTCCCAGAGGCACACTGGTGCTCCTCTAGAATTTGGATAAAAATCGTTTTCACTGGAATAAAGAACCTTGATCAAGCCAGGTGGGTCTTGACAAACGAAATTGCTGCGTGTGCCCGGTATACTGACAAGCACCCACCTGTGCTAGTCCATGGCTTATTCAGCACAGGAACCTGCATCGATTGAGCCAAGACAAAGGAAAGCTCAGGGAGGCAGCACCCGTGTAGAAAAGCATTTGTACTTCAAAGATGAGGCCAATGAGGTGAAAGGACAAAGCCAGGGCAAACAGTTTTCATCATCGGCAGAATTTCGAGGAGCAATATTGCTGGGAGAGAAGAGGCACCACCTGAGGGAGGCACGCTCAACAAAACTACCTAGGGCAGGAGCCGGGTTGCCCCCAGGCACTAGGCGTGTCAGGCCTCAGCATTGTAAGGAGAGTTCACTGAAGTCCCTGAGTGAAGTTTTCTCCGCTGTCCTACGTCTACGTTCCTAAAATTTACTCTGCGGTTTCTCATGATCCTGGGTTATGAACGGCTACCATTCACCGTTCTCCTTACACTTGTGCGTCTCCATCGACCTTAAAGGAAAGGGAGGACACGCAACTGCTGGCAGGTAAATTCAGCACACTTTGTCTCAACACAAAAGAGACAGCTCTGTGGTGACCCGTCTTCCGCGGTAAAACATTTCCTAGCGAATAAGGAATCTTCGCATCGCAATGACAATATGAGAGAATGGCCACCGATGGATTTGCCGCTGTGCCTACAAACATCATCTTGAGGCCATACAGTAGTGAAGCACGGGAACCCAGGCGCTTCACCCTTTACCCTAGACCAGTGAAACACTGTCTCTAAAAATGCCCACATACCTGTATCTATGCCCGTTTTAAGTTAACGTTAAACCGAAATCTTCTGTCCCACTCTTTTGCAGCATTTTAAAGAAGTACACTGGGAAAGATTTTTCTGCAAGGAAGAAACTGCAGGCGGCGTGGCTGAAATGAGAATATCATGCTGCACGAGCTCTTTGCTCTCAGATGTAGAAGTGTCATCAGTGGGCATCAAAGAGAAACGGGACTTTAATAAGTGATCATCAACCTCTGTGAATTCCCTTTGTTCTAGACGCCTGAAATAAAGAGTTGTCCTGAGTCACATAAACCTCCACCGAGGGGTCCTAATTTCGCCCGGGAACATGCCGGTATAAGAGAATTCCGAAGAAGGCTGAACGTCCACAATTGAATGGTCCTTGCCAGAAATGAAGTGGCAGCCGGATCAACCTGGGAAACTTCAGCTTCCATTAGACAATGAAGATGTGAGAATCTGGTACGTCCACAATTCACGGTTTCCTTAGATCCATGAAATTCCGTGTTGAATTTTAGTCAGAAAATGAAAACTCCGGAGCCTCTGTTCAGCAGGCCCGGGTGTAGCTCCCAGAGGCACACTTGTGCTCCTCTAGAATTTGGATAAAAATCGTTTTCACTGGAATAAAGAACCTTGATCAAGCCAGGTGGGTCTTGACAAACGAAATTGCTGCGTGTGTCCGGTATACTGACAAGCACCCACCTGTGCTGGTCCATGGCTTATTCAGCACAGGAACCTGCATCGATTGAGCCAAGACAAAGGAAAGCTCAGGGAGGCAGCACCCGTGTAGAAAAGCATTTGTACTTCAAAGATGAGGCCAATGAGGTGAAAGGACAAAGCCAGGGCAAACAGTTTTCATCATCGGCAGAATTTCACGGAGCAATATTGCTGGGAGAGAAAAGGCACCACCTGAGGGAGGCACGCTCAACAAAACTACCTAGGGCAGGAGCCGGGTTGCCCCCAGGCACTAGGCGTGTCAGGCCACAGCATTGTAAGGAGAGTTCACTGAAGACCCTGAGTGAAGTTTTCTCCGCTGTCCTACGTCTCCGTTCCTAAAATTTACTCTGCGGTTTCTCATGATCCTGGGTTATGAACGGCCACCACTCACCGTTCTCCTTACACTCGTGCGTCTCCATCGACCTTAAAAGAAACGGAGGACACGCAACTGCTGGCAGGTAAATTCAGCACACTTGGTCTCAACACAAAAGAGACAGCTCTGTGGTGACCCGTCTTCCGCGGTAAAACATTTCCTAGCGAATAAGGAATCTTCCCATCGCAATGACAATATGAGAGAATGGCCACCGATGGATTTGCCGCTGTGCCTACAAACATCATCTTGAGGCCATACAGTAGTGAAGCACGGGAATCCAGGCGCTTCACCCTTTACCCTAGACCAGTGAAACACTGTCTCTAAAAATGCCCACATACCTGTATCTATGCCCGTTTTAAGTTAAGGTTAAACCGAAATCTTCTGTCCCACTCTTTTGCAGCATTTTAAAGAAGTACACTGGGAAAGATTTTTCTGCAAGGAAGAAACTGCAGGCGGCGTGGCTGAAATGAGATTATCATGCTGCACGAGCTCTTTGCCCTCAGATGTAGAAGTGTCATCAGTGGGCATCATAGAGAAACGGGACTTTAATAAGTGATCATCAACCTCTGTGAATTCCCTTTGTTCTAGACGCCTGAAATAAAGAGTTGTCCTGAGTCACATAAACCTCCACCGAGGGGTCCTAATTTCGCCCGGGAACATGCCGGTATAAGAGAATTCCGAAGAAGGCTGAACGTCCACAATTGAATGGTCATTGCCAGAAATGAAGTGGCAGCCGGATCAACCTGGGAAACTTCAGCTTCCATTAGACAATGAAGATGTGAGAATCTGGTACGTCCACAATTCACGGTTTCCTTAGATCCATGAAATTCCGTGTTGAATTTTAGTCAGAAAATGAAAACTCCGGAGCCTCTGTTCAGCAGTCCCGGGTGTAGCTCCCAGAGGCACACTGGTGCTCCTCTAGAATTTGGATAAAAATCGTTTTCACTGGAATAAAGAACCTTGATCAAGCCAGGTGGGTCTTGACAAACGAAATTGCTGCGTGTGCCCGGTATACTGACAAGCACCCACCTGTGCTGGTCCATGGCTTATTCAGCACAGGAACCTGCATCGATTGAGCCAAGACAAAGGAAAGCTCAGGGAGGCAGCACCCGTGTAGAAAAGCATTTGTACTTCAAAGATGAGGCCAATGAGGTGAAAGGACAAAGCCAGGGCAAACAGTTTTCATCATCGGCAGAATTTCACGGAGCAATATTGCTGGGAGAGAAAAGGCACCACCTGAGGGAGGCACGCTCAACAAAACTACCTAGGGCAGGAGCCGGGTTGCCCCCAGGCACTAGGCGTGTCAGGCCTCAGCATTGTAAGGAGAGTTCACTGAAGTCCCTGAGTGAAGTTTTCTCCGCTGTCCTACGTCTACGTTCCTAAAATTTACTCTGCGGTTTCTCATGATCCTGCGTTATGAACGGCCACCATTCACCGTTCTCCTTACACTCGTGCGTCTCCATCGACCTTAAAAGAAACGGAGGACACGCAACTGCTGGCAGGTAAATTCAGCACACTTGGTCTCAACACAAAAGAGACAGCTCTGTGGTGACCCGTCTTCCGCGGTAAAACATTTCCTAGCGAATAAGGAATCTTCCCATCGCAATGACAATATGAGAGAATGGCCACCGATGGATTTGCCGCTGTGCCTACAAACATCATCTTGAGGCCATACAGTAGTGAAGCACGGGAACCCAGGCGCTTCACCCTTTACCCTAGACCAGTGAAACACTGTCTCTAAAAATGCCCACATGCCTGTATCTATGCCCGTTTAAAGTTAACGTTAAACCGAAATCTTCTGTCCCACTCTTTTGCAGCATTTTAAAGAAGTACACTGGGAAAGATTTTTCTGCAAGGAAGAAATTGCAGGCGGCGTGGCTGAAATGAGAATATCATGCTGCACGAGCTCTTTGCCCTCAGATGTAGAAGTGTCATCAGTGGGCATCATAGAGAAACGGGACTTTAATAAGTGATCATCAACCTCTGTGAATTCCCTTTGTTCTAGACGCCTGAAATAAAGAGTTGTCCTGAGTCACATAAACCTCCACCGAGGGGTCCTAATTTCGCCCGGGAACATGCCGGTATAAGAGAATTCCGAAGAAGGCTGAACGTCCACAATTGAATGGTCATTGCCAGAAATGAAGTGGCAGCCGGATCAACCTGGGAAACTTCAGCTTCCATTAGACAATGAAGATGTGAGAATCTGGTACGTCCACAATTCACGGTTTCCTTAGATCCATGAAATTCCGTGTTGAATTTTAGTCAGAAAATGAAAACTCCGGAGCCTCTGTTCAGCAGTCCCGGGTGTAGCTCCCAGAGGCACACTGGTGCTCCTCTAGAATTTGGATAAAAATCGTTTTCACTGGAATAAAGAACCTTGATCAAGCCAGGTGGGTCTTGACAAACGAAATTGCTGCGTGTGCCCGGTATACTGACAAGCACCCACCTGTGCTGGTCCATGGCTTATTCAGCACAGGAACCTGCATCGATTGAGCCAAGACAAAGGAAAGCTCAGGGAGGCAGCACCCGTGTAGAAAAGCATTTGTACTTCAAAGATGAGGCCAATGAGGTGAAAGGACAAAGCCAGGGCAAACAGTTTTCATCATCGGCAGAATTTCACGGAGCAATATTGCTGGGAGAGAAAAGGCACCACCTGAGGGAGGCACGCTCAACAAAACTACCTAGGGCAGGAGCCGGGTTGCCCCCAGGCACTAGGCGTGTCAGGCCTCAGCATTGTAAGGAGAGTTCACTGAAGTCCCTGAGTGAAGTTTTCTCCGCTGTCCTACGTCTACGTTCCTAAAATTTACTCTGCGGTTTCTCATGATCCTGGGTTATGAACGGCCACCATTCACCGTTCTCCTTACACTCGTGCGTCTCCATCGACCTTAAAAGAAACGGAGGACACGCAACTGCTGGCAGGTAAATTCAGCACACTTGGTCTCAACACAAAAGAGACAGCTCTGTGGTGACCCGTCTTCCGCGGTAAAACATTTCCTAGCGAATAAGGAATCTTCCCATCGCAATGACAATATGAGAGAATGGCCACCGATGGATTTGCCGCTGTACCTACAAACATCATCTTGAGGCCATACAGTAGTGAAGCACGGGAACCCAGGCGCTTCACCCTTTACCCTAGACCAGTGAAACACTGTCTCTAAAAATGCCCACATACCTGTATCTATGCCCGTTTAAAGTTAACGTTAAACCGAAATCTTCTGTCCCACTCTTTTGCAGCATTTTAAAGAAGTACACTGGGAAAGATTTTTCTGCAAGGAAGAAACTGCAGGCGGCGTGGCTGAAATGAGAATATCATGCTGCACGAGCTCTTTGCCCTCAGATGTAGAAGTGTCATCAGTGGGCATCATAGAGAAACGGGACTTTAATAAGTGATCATCAACCTCTGTGAATTCCCTTTGTTCTAGACGCCTGAAATAAAGAGTTGTCCTGAGTCACATAAACCTCCACCGAGGGGTCCTAATTTCGCCCGGGAACATGCCGGTATAAGAGAATTCCGAAGAAGGCTGAACGTCCACAATTGAATGGTCCTTGCCAGAAATGAAGTGGCAGCCGGATCAACCTGGGAAACTTCAGCTTCCATTAGACAATGAAGATGTGAGAATCTGGTACGTCCACAATTCACGGTTTCCTTAGATCCATGAAATTCCGTGTTGAATTTTAGTCAGAAAATGAAAACTCCGGAGCCTCTGTTCAGCAGGCCCGGGTGTAGCTCCCAGAGGCACACTTGTGCTCCTCTAGAATTTGGATAAAAATCGTTTTCACTGGAATAAAGAACCTTGATCAAGCCAGGTGGGTATTGACAAACGAAATTGCTGCGTGTGTCCGGTATACTGACAAGCACCCACCTGTGCTGGTCCATGGCTTATTCAGCACAGGAACCTGCATCGATTGAGCCAAGACAAAGGAAAGCTCAGGGAGGCAGCACCCGTGTAGAAAAGCATTTGTACTTCAAAGATGAGGCCAATGAGGTGAAAGGACAAAGCCAGGGCAAACAGTTTTCATCATCGGCAGAATTTCACGGAGCAATATTGCTGGGAGAGAAAAGGCACCACCTGAGGGAGGCACGCTCAACAAAACTACCTAGGGCAGGAGCCGGGTTGCCCCCAGGCACTAGGCGTGTCAGGCCACAGCATTTTAAGGAGAGTTCACTGAAGTCCCTGAGTGAAGTTTTCTCCGCTGTCCTACGTCTACGTTCCTAAAATTTACTCTGCGGTTTCTCATGATCCTGGGTTATGAACGGCCACCACTCACCGTTCTCCTTACACTCGTGCGTCTCCATCGACCTTAAAAGAAAGGGAGGACACGCAACTGCTGGCAGGTAAATTCAGCACACTTGGTCTCAACACAAAAGAGACAGCTCTGTGGTGACCCGTCTTCCACGGTAAAACATTTCCTAGCGAATAAGGAATCTTCCCATCGCAATGACAATATGAGAGAATGGCCACCGATGGATTTGCCGCTGTGCCTACAAACATCATCTTGAGGCCATACAGTAGTGAAGCACGGGAATCCAGGCGCTTCACCCTTTACCCTAGACCAGTGAAACACTGTCTCTAAAAATGCCCACATACCTGTATCTATGCCCGTTTTAAGTTAACGTTAAACCGAAATCTTCTGTCCCACTCTTTTGCAGCATTTTAAAGAAGTACACTGGGAAAGATTTTTCTGCAAGGAAGAAACTGCAGGCGGCGTGGCTGAAATGAGAATATCATGCTGCACGAGCTCTTTGCCCTCAGATGTAGAAGTGTCATCAGTGGGCATCATAGAGAAACGGGACTTTAATAAGTGATCATCAACCTCTGTGAATTCCCTTTGTTCTAGACGCCTGAAATAAAGAGTTGTCCTGAGTCACATAAACCTCCACCGAGGGGTCCTAATTTCGCCCGGGAACATGCCGGTATAAGAGAATTCCGAAGAAGGCTGAACGTCCACAATTGAATGGTCATTGCCAGAAATGAAGTGGCAGCCGGATCAACCTGGGAAACTTCAGCTTCCATTAGACAATGAAGATGTGAGAATCTGGTACGTCCACAATTCACGGTTTCCTTAGATCCATGAAATTCCGTGTTGAATTTTAGTCAGAAAATGAAAACTCCGGAGCCTCTGTTCAGCAGGCCCGGGTGTAGCTCCCAGAGGCACACCTGTGCTCCTCTAGAATTTGGATAAAAATCGTTTTCACTGGAATAAAGAACCTTGATCAAGCCAGGTGGGTCTTGACAAACGAAATTGCTGCGTGTGCCCGGTATACTGACAAGCACCCACCTGTGCTGGTCCATGGCTTATTCAGCACAGGAACCTGCATCGATTGAGCCAAGAAAAAGGAAAGCTCAGGGAGGCAGCACCCGTGTAGAAAAGCATTTGTACTTCAAAGATGAGGCCAATGAGGTGAAAGGACAAAGCCAGGGCAAACAGTTTTCATCATCGGCAGAATTTCACGGAGCAATATTGCTGGGAGAGAAAAGGCACCACCTGAGGGAGGCACGCTCAACAAAACTACCTAGGGCCGGAGCCGGGTTGCCCCCAGGCACTAGGCGTGTCAGGCCTCAGCATTGTAAGGAGAGTTCACTGAAGTCCCTGAGTGAAGTTTTCTCCGCTGTCCTACGTCTACGTTCCTAAAATTAACTCTGCGGTTTCTGATGATCCTGGGTTATGAACGGCCACCATTCACCATTCTCCTTACACTCGTGCATCTCCATCGACCTTAAAAGAAAGGGAGGACACGCAACTGCTGGCAGGTAAATTCAGCAAAGTTTGTCTGAACACAAAAGAGACAGCTCTGTGGTGACCCGTCTTTCACGGTAAAACATTTCCTGGCGAATAAGGAATCTTCCCATCGCAATGACAATATGAGAGAATGGCCACCGATGGATTTGCCGCTGTGCCTACAAACATCATCTTGAGGCCATACAGTAGTGAAGCACGGGAACCCAGGCGCTTCACCCTTTACCCTAGACCAGTGAAACACTGTCTCTAAAAATGCCCACATGCCTGTATCTATGCCCGTTTAAAGTTAACGCTAAACCGAAATCTTCTGTCCCACTCTTTTGCAGCATTTTAAAGAAGTACACTGGGAAAGAATTTTCTGCAAGGAAGAAACTGCAGGCGGCGTGGCTGAAATGAGAATATCATGCTGCACGAGCTCTTTGCCCTCAGATGTAGAAGTGTCATCAGTGGGCATCATAGAGAAACGGGACTTTAATAAGAGATCATCAACCTCTGTGAATTCCCTTTGTTCTAGACGCCTGAAATAAAGAGTTGTCCTGAGTCACATAAACCTCCACCGAGGGGTCTTAAATTGGCCCGGGAACATGCCGGTATAAGAGAATTACGAAGAAGGCTGAACGTCCACAATTGAATGGTCCTTGCCAGAAATGAAGTGGCAGCCGGATCAGACTGGGAAGCTTAAGCTTCCATTAGACAATGAAGATGTGAGAATCTGGTACGTCCACAATTCACGGTTTGCTTAGATCCATGAAATTCCGTGTTGAATTTTAGTCAGAAAATGAAAATTCCGGAGCCTCTGTTCAGCAGGTCCGGGTGTAGCTCCCAGAGGCACACTGGTGCTCCTCTAGAATTTGGATAAAAATCGTTTTCACTGGAATAAAGAACCTTGATCAAGCCAGGTGGATCTTGACAAACGAAATTGCTGCGTGTGCCCGTTATACTGACAAGCACCCACCTGTGCTAGTCCATGGCTTATTCAGCACAGGAACCTGCATCGATTGAGCCAAGACAAAGGAAAGCTCAGGGAGGCAGCACCCGTGTAGAAAAGCATTTGTACTTCAAAGATGAGGCCAATGAGGTGAAAGGACAAAGCCATGGCAAACAGTTTTCATCATCGGCAGAATTTCACGGAGCAATATTGCTGGGAGAGAAAAGGCACCACCTGAGGGAGGCACGCTCAACAAAACTACCTAGGGCCGGAGCCGGGTTGCCCCCAGGCACTAGGCGTGTCAGGCCTCAGAATTGTAAGGAGAGTTCACTGAAGTCCCTGAGTGAAGTTTTCTCCGCTGTCCTACGTCTATGTTCCTAAAATTTACTCTGCGGTTTCTGATGATCCTGGGTTATGAACGGCCACCTTTCACCGTTCTCCTTACACTCGTGCATCTCCATCGACCTTAAAAGAAAGGGAGGACACGCAACTGCTGGCAGGTAAATTCAGCAAAGTTTGTCTGAACACAAAAGAGACAGCTCTGTGGTGACCCGTCTTTCACGGTAAAACATTTCCTGGCGAATAAGGAATCTTCCCATCGCAATGACAATATGAGAGAATGGCCCCCGATGGATTTGCCGCTGTGCCTACAAACATCATCTTGAGGCCATACAGTAGTGAAGCACGGGAACCCAGGCGCTTCACCCTTTACCCTAGACCAGTGAAACACTGTCTCTAAAAGTGCCCAAATGCCTGTATCTATGCCCGTTTAAAGTTAACGCTAAACCGAAATCTTCTGTCCCACTATTTTGCAGCATTTTAAAGAAGTACACTGGGAAAGAATTTTCTGCAAGGAAGAAACTGCAGGCGGCGTGGCTGAAATGAGAATATCATGCTGCACGAGCTCTTTGCCCTCAGATGTAGAAGTGTCATCAGTGGGCATCATAGAGAAACGGGACTTTAATAAGTGATCATCAACCTCTGTGAATTCCCTTTGTTCTAGACGCCTGAAATAAAGAGTTGTCCTGAGTCACATAAACCTCCACCGAGGGGTCTTAATTTGGCCCGGGAACATGCCGGTATAAGAGAATTCCGAAGAAGGCTGAACGTCCACAATTGAATGGTCCTTGCCAGAAATGAAGTGGCACCCGGATCAGCCTGGGAAACTTCAGCTTCCATTAGACAATGAGGATGTGAGAATCTGGTACGTCCACAATTCACGGTTTCCTTAGCTCCATGAAATTCCGTGTTGAATTTTAGTCAGAAAATGAAAACTCCAGGGCCTCTGTTCAGCAGGCCCGGGTGTAGCTCCCAGAGGCACACTGGTGCTCCTCTAGAATTTGGATGAAAATCGTTTTCACTGGAATAAAGAACCTTGATCAAGCCAGGTGGGTCTTGACAAACGAAATTGCTGCGTGTGCCCGGTATACTGACATGCACCCACCTGTGCTGGTCCATGGCTTATTCAGCACAGGATCAGACTGGGAACCTTCAGCTTCCATTAGACAATGAAGATGTGAGAATCTGGTACGTCCACAATTCACGGTTTGCTTAGATCCATGAAATTCCGTGTTGAATTTTAGTCAGAAAATGAAAATTCCGGAGCCTCTGTTCAGCAGGTCCGGCTGTAGCTCCCAGAGGCACACTGGTGCTCCTCTAGAATTTGGATAAAAATCGTTTTCACTGGAATAAAGAACCTTGATCAAGCCAGGTGGGTCTTGACAAACGAAATTGCTGCGTGTGCCCGGTATACTGACAAGCACCCACCTGTGCTAGTCCATGGCTTATTCAGCACAGGAACCTGCATCGATTGAGCCAAGACAAAGGAAAGCTCAGGGAGGCAGCACCCGTGTAGAAAAGCATTTGTACTTCAAAGATGAGGCCAATGAGGTGAAAGGACAAAGCCAGGGCAAACAGTTTTCATCATCGGCAGAATTTCACGGAGCAATATTGCTGGGAGAGAAGAGGCACCACCTGAGGGAGGCACGCTCAACAAAACTACCTAGGGCAGGAGCCGGGTTGCCCCCAGGCACTAGGCGTGTCAGGCCTCAGCATTGTAAGGAGAGTTCACTGAAGTCCCTGAGTGAAGTTTTCTCCGCTGTCCTACGTCTACGTTCCTAAAATTTACTCTGCAGTTTCTCATGATCCTGGGTTATGAACGGCTACCATTCACCGTTCTCCTTACACTCGTGCGTCTCCATCGACCTTAAAGGAAAGGGAGGACACGCAATTGCTGGCAGGTAAATTCAGCACACTTTGTCTCAACACAAAAGAGACAGCTCTGTGGTGACCCGTCTTCCACGGTAAAACATTTCCTAGCGAATAAGGAATCTTCCCATCGCAATGACAATATGAGAGAATGGCCACCGATGGATTTGCCGCTGTGCCTACAAACATCATCTTGAGGCCATACAGTAGTGAAGCACGGGAACCCAGGCGCTTCACCCTTTACCCTAGACCAGTGAAACACTGTCTCTAAAAATGCCCACATGCCTGTATCTATGCCCGTTTAAAGTTAACGCTAAACCGAAATCCTCTGTCCCACTCTTTTGCAGCATTTTAAAGAAGTACACTGGGAAAGATTTTTCTGCAAGGAAGAAACTGCAGGCGGCGTGGCTGAAATGAGAATATCATGCTGCACGAGCTCTTTGCCCTCAGATGTAGAAGTGTCATCAGTGGGCATCATAGAGAAACGGGACTTTAATAAGTGATCATCAACCTCTGTGAATTCCCTTTGTTCTAGACGCCTGAAATAAAGAGTTGTCCTGTGTCACATAAACCTCCACCGAGGGGTCTTAATTTGACCCGGGAACATGCCGGTATAAGAGAATTACGAAGAAGGCTGAACGTCCACAATTGAATGGTCCTTGCCAGAAATGAAGTGGCACCCGGATCAGCCAAGGAAACTTCAGCTTCCATTAGACAATGAGGATGTGAGAATCTTGTACGTCCACAATTCATGATTTCCTTAGCTCCATGAAATTCCGCGTTGAATTTTAGTCAGAAAATGAAAACTCCAGGGCCTCTGTTCAGCAGGCCCGGGTGTAGCTCCCAGAGGCACACTGGTGCTCCTCTAGAATTTGGATAAAAATCGTTTTCACTGGAATAAAGAACCTTGATCATGCCAGGTGGGTCTTGACAAACGAAATTGCTGCGTGTGTCCGGTATACTGACAAGCACCCACCTGTGCTGGTCCATGGATTATTCAGCACAGGAACCTGCATCGATTGAGCCAAGACAAAGGAAAGCTCAGGGAGGCAACACCCGTGTAGAAAAGCTTTTGTACTTCAAAGATGAGGCCAATGAGGTGAAAGGACAAAGCCATGGCAAACAGTTTTCATCATCGGCAGAATTTCACGGAGCAATATTGCTGGGAGAGAAAAGGCACCACCTGAGGGAGGCACGCTCAACAAAACTACCTAGGGCAGGAGCCGGGTTGCCCCCAGGCACTAGGCATGTCAGGCCTCAGCATTGTAAGGAGAGTTCACTGAAGTCCCTGAGTGAAGTTTTCTCTGCTTTCCTACGTCTACGTTCCTAAAATTTACTCCGGTTTCTGATGATCCTGGGTTATGAACGGCCACCATTCACCGTTCTCATTACACTCGTGCATCTCCATCGACCTTAAAAGAAAGGGAGGACACGCAACTGCTGGCAGGTAAATTCAGCAAAGTTTGTCTCAACACAAAAGAGACAGCTCTGTGGTGACCCGTCTTCCACGGTAAAACGTTTCATGGCGAATAAGGAATCTTCCCATCACAATGACAGTATGAGAGAATTGCCACCGATGGATTTGCCGCTGTGCCTACAAACATCATCTTGAGGCCATACAGTAGTGAAGCACGGGAACCCAGGCGCTTCACACTTTACCCTAGACCAGTGAAACACTGTCTCTAAAAATGCCCACATGCCTGTATCTATGCCCGTTTAAAGTTAACGCTAAACCGAAATCTTCTGTCCCACTCTTTTGCAGCATTTTAAAGAAGTACACTGGGAAAGATTTTTCTGCAAGGAAGAAACTGCAGGCGGCGTGACTGAAATGAGAATATCATGCTGCACGAGCTCTTTGCCCTCAGATGTAGAAGTGTCATCAGTGGGCATCATAGAGAAACGGGACTTTAATAAGTGATCATCAACCTGTGAATTCCCTTTGTTCTAGACGCCTGAAATAAAGAGTTGTCCTGAGTCACATAAACCTCCACCGAGGGGTCTTAATTTGGCCCGCGAACATGCCGGTATAAGAGAATTCCGAAGAAGGCTGAACGTCCACAATTGAATGGTCATTGCCAGAAATGAAGTGGCAGCCGGATCAGCCTGGGAAACTTCAGCTTCCATTAGACAATGAAGATGTGAGAATCTGGTACGTCCACAATTCATGGTTTCCTTAGATCCATGAAATTCCGTGTTGAATTGTAGTCAGAAAATGAAAACTCCGGAGCCTCTGTTCAGCAGGCCCGGGTGTAGCTCCCAGAGGCACACTGGTGCTCCTCTAGAATTTGGATAAAAATCGTTTTCACTGGAATAAAGAACCTTGATCAAGCCAGGTGGGTCTTGACAAACGAAATTGCTGCGTGTGCCCGGTATACAGACATGCACCCACCTGTGCTGGTCCATGGCTTATTCAGCACAGGAACCTGCATCGATTGAGCCAAGACAAAGGAAAGCTCAGGGAGGCAGCACCCGTGTAGAAAAGCATTTGTACTTCAAAGATGAGGCCAATGAGGTGAAAGGACAAAGCCAGGGCAAACAGTTTTCATCATCGGCAGAATTTCACGGAGCAATATTGCTGGGAGAGAAAAGGCACCACCTGAGGGAGGCACGCTCAACAAAACTACCTAGGGCAGGAGCCGGGTTGCCCCCAGGCACTAGGCATGTCAGGCCTCAGCATTGTAAGGAGAGTTCACTGAAGTCCCTGAGTGAAGTTTTCTCCGCTGTCCTACGTCTACGTTCCTAAAATTTATTCTGCGGTTTCGGATGATCCTGGGTTATGAACGGCCACCATTCACCGTTCTCCTTACACTCGTGCGTCTCCATCGACCTTAAAAGAAAGGGAGGACACGCAACTGCTGGCAGGTAAATTCAGCACACTTGGTCTCAACACAAAAGAGACAGCTCTGTGGTGACCCGTCTTCCACGGTAAAACATTTCCTAGCGAATAAGGAATCTTCCCATCGCAATGACAATATGAGAGAATGGCCACCGATGGATTTGCCGCTGTGCCTACAAACATCATCTTGAGGCCATACAATAGTGAAGCACGGGAACCCAGGCGCTTCACCCTTTACCCTAGACCAGTGAAACACTGTCTCTAAAAATGCCCACATGCCTGTATCTATGCCCGTTTTAAGTTAACGTTAAACCGAAATCTTCTGTCCCACTCTTTTGCAGCATTTTAAAGAAGTACACTGGGAAAGTTTTCTGCAAGGAAGAAACTGCAGGCGGCGTGGCTGAAATGAGAATATCATGCTGCACGAGCTCTTTGCCCTCAGATGTAGAAGTGTCATCAGTGGTCATCATAGAGAAACGGGACTTTAATAAGTGATCATCAACCTCTGTGAATTCCCTTTGTTCTAGACGCCTGAAATAAAGAGTTGTCCTGAGTCACATAAACCTCCACCGAGTCGTCTTAATGTGGCGCGGGAACATGCCGGTATAAGAGAATTCCGAAGAAGGCTGAACGTCCACTATTGAATGGTCATTGCCAGAAATGAAGTGGCACCCGGATCAGCCTGGGAAACTTCAGCTTACATTAGACAATGAAGATGTGAGAATCTGGTACGTCCACAATTCATGTTTTCCTTAGATCCATGAAATTCCGTGTTGAATTTTAGTCAGAAAATGAAAACTCCGGAGCCTCTGTTCAGCAGGCCCGGGTGTAGCTCCCAGAGGCACACTGGTGCTCCTCTAGAATTTGGATAAAAATCGTTTTCACTGGAATAAAGAACCTTGATCAAGCCAGGTGGGTCTTGACAAACGAAATTGCTGCGTGTGTCCGGTATACTGACATGCACCCACCTGTGCTGGTCCATGGCTTATTCAGCACAGGAACCTGCATCGATTGAGCCAAGACAAAGGAAAGCTCAGGGAGGCAGCACCCGTGTAGAAAAGCATTTGTACTTCAAAGATGAGGCCAATGAGGTGAAAGGACAAAGCCATGGCAAACAGTTTTCATCATCGGCAGAATTTCACGGAGCAATATTGCTGGGAGAGAAAAGGCACCACCTGAGGGAGGCACGCTCAACAAAACTACCTAGGGCAGGAGCCGGGTTGCCCCCAGGCACTAGGCGTGTAAAGCCTCAGCATTGTAAGGAGAGTTCACTGAAGTCCCTGAGTGAAGTTTTCTCCGCTGTCCTACGTCTATGTTCCTAAAATTTACTCTGCGGTTTCTGATGATCCTGGGTTATGAACGGCCACCATTCACCGTTCTCCTTACACTCGTGCATCTCCATCGACCTTAAAAGAAAGGGAGGACACGCAGCTGCTGGCAGGTAAATTCAGCAAAGTTTGTCTCAACACAAAAGAGACAGCTCTGTGGTGACCCGTCTTCCACGGTAAAACATTTCCTGGCGTATAAGGAATCTTCCCATCGCAATGACAATATGAGAGAATGGCCACCGATGGATTTGCCGCTGTGCCTACAAACATCATCTTGAGGCCATACAGTAGTGAAGCACGGGAACCCAGGCGCTTCACCCTTTACCCTAGACCAGTGAAACACTGTCTCTAAAAATGCCCACATGCCTGTATCTATGCCCGTTTAAAGTTAACGCTAAACCGAAATCTTCTGTCCCACTCTTTTGCAGCATTTTATAGAAGTACACTGGGAAAGATTTTTCTGCAAGGAAGAAACTGCAGGCGGCATGGCTGAAATGAGAATATCATGCTGCACGAGCTCTTTGCCCTCAGATGTAGAAGTGTCATCAGTGGGCATCATAGAGAAACGGGACTTTAATAAGAGATCATCAACCTCTGTGAATTCCCTTTGTTCTAGACGCCTGAAATAAAGAGTTGTCCTGAGTCACATAAACCTCCACCGAGGGGTCTTAATTTGGCCCGCGAACATGCCGGTATAAGAGAATTCCGAAGAAGGCTGAACGTCCACAATTGAATGGTCCTTGCCAGAAATGAAGTGGCAGCCGGATCAGACTGGGAACCTTCAGCTTCCATTAGACAATGAAGATGTGAGAATCTGGTACGTCCACAATTCACGGTTTGCTTAGATCCATGAAATTCCGTGTTGAATTTTAGTCAGAAAATGAAAATTCCGGAGCCTCTGTTCAGCAGGTCCGGGTGTAGCTCCCAGAGGCACACTGGGGCTCCTCTAGAATTTGGATAAAAATCGTTTTCACTGGAATAAAGAACCTTGATCAAGCCAGGTGGGTCTTGACAAACGAAATTGCTGCGTGTGCCCGGTATACTGACAAGCACCCACCTGTGCTAGTCCATGGCTTATTCAGCACAGGAACCTGCATCGATTGAGCCAAGACAAAGGAAAGCTCAGGGAGGCAGCACCCGTGTAGAAAAGCATTTGTACTTCAAAGATGAGGCCAATGAGGTGAAAGGACAAAGCCAGGGCAAACAGTTTTCATCATCGGCAGAATTTCGAGGAGCAATATTGCTGGGAGAGAAGAGGCACCACCTGAGGGAGCTCAACAAAACTACCTAGGGCAGGAGCCGGGTTGCCCCCAGGCACTAGGCGTGTCAGGCCTCAGCATTATAAGGAGAGTTCACTGAAGTCCCTGAGTGGTTTTCTCCGCTGTCCTACGTGTACGTTCCTAAAATTTACTCTGCGGTTTCTCATGATCCTGGGTTATGAACGGCCACCATTCACCGTTCTCCTTACACTCGTGCGTCTCCATCGACCTTAAATGAAAGGGAGGACACGAAACTGCTGGCAGGTAAATTCAGCACACTTGGTCTCAACACAAAAGAGACAGCTCTGTGGTGACCCGTCTTCCACGGTAAAACATTTCCTAGCGAATAAGGAATCTTCCCATCGCAATGACAATATGAGAGAATGGCCACCGATGGATTTGCCACTGTGCCTACAAACATCATCTTGAGGCCATACAGTAGTGAAGCACGGGAACCCAGGCGCTTCACCCTTTACCCTAGACCAGTGAAACACTGTCTCTAAAAATGCCCACATGCCTGTATCTATGCCCGTTTAAAGTTAACGCTAAACCGAAATCCTCTGTCCCACTCTTTTGCAGCATTTTAAAGAAGTACACTGGGAAAGATTTTTCTGCAAGGAAGAAACTGCAGGCGGCGTGGCTGAAATGAGAATATCATGCTGCACGAGCTCTTTGCCCTCAGATGTAGAAGTGTCATCAGTGGGCATCATAGAGAAACGGGACTTTAATAAGTGATCATCAACCTCTGTGAATTCCCTTTGTTCTAGACGCCTGAAATAAAGAGTTGTCCTGTGTCACATAAACCTCCACCGAGGGGTCTTAATGTGGCCCGGGAACATGCCGATATAAGAGAATTACGAAGAAGGCTGAACGTCCACAATTGAATGGTCCTTGCCAGAAATGAAGTGGCACCCGGATCAGCCTGGGAAACTTCAGCTTCCATTAGACAATGAGGATGTGAGAATCTTTTACGTCCACAATTCACGATTTCCTTAGCTCCATGAAATTCCGTGTTGAATTTTAGTCAGAAAATGAAAACTCCAGGGCCTCTGTTCAGCAGGCCCGGGTGTAGCTCCCAGAGGCACACTGGTGCTCCTCTAGAATTTGGATAAAAATCGTTTTCACTGGAATAAAGAACCTTGATCAAGCCAGGTGGGTCTTGACAAACGAAATTGCTGCGTGTGTCCGGTATACTGACAAGCACCCACCTGTGCTGGTCCATGGCTTATTCAGCACAGGAACCTGCATCGATTGAGCCAAGACAAAGGAAAGCTCAGGGAGGCAGCACCCGTGTAGAAAAGCATTTGTACTTCAAAGATGAGGCCAATGAGGTGAAAGGACAAAGCCATGGCAAACAGTTTTCATCATCGGCAGAATTTCACGGAGCAATATTGCTGGGAGAGAAAAGGCACCACCTGAGGGAGGCACGCTCAACAAAATTACCTAGGGCAGGAGCCGGGTTGCCCCCAGGCACTAGGCATGTCAGGCCTCAGCATTGTAAGGAGAGTTCACTGAAGTCCCTGAGTGAAGTTTTCTCCGCTTTCCTACGTCTACGTTCCTAAAATTTACTCTGCGGTTTCTGATGATCCTGGGTTATGAACGGCCACCATTCACCGTTCTCCTTACACTCGTGCGTCTCCATCGACCTTAAAAGAAAGGGAGGACACGCAACTGCTGGCAGGTAAATTCAGCAAAGTTTGTCTCAACACAAAAGAGACAGCTCTGTGGTGACCCGTCTTCCACGGTAAAACGTTTCCTGGCGAATAAGGAATCTTCCCATCACAATGACACTATGAGAGAATGGCCACCGATGGATTTGCCGCTGTGCCTACAAACATCATCTTGAGGCCATACAGTAGTGAAGCACGGGAACCCAGGCGCTTCACACTTTACCCTAGACCAGTGAAACACTGTCTCTAAAAATGCCCACATGCCTGTATCTATGCCCGTTTAAAGTTAACGCTAAACCGAAATCTTCTGTCCCACTCTTTTGCAGCATTTTAAAGAAGTACACTGGGAAAGATTTTTCTGCAAGGAAGAAACTGCAGGCGGCGTGGCTGAAATGAGAATATCATGCTGCACGAGCTCTTTGCCCTCAGATGTAGAAGTGTCATCAGTGGGCATCATAGCGAAACGGGACTTTAATAAGTGATCATCAACCTGTGAATTCCCTTTGTTCTAGACGCCTGAAATAAAGAGTTGTCCTGAGTCACATAAACCTCCACCGAGGGGTCTTAATTTGGCCCGGGAACATGCCGGTATAAGAGAATTCCGAAGAAGGCTGAACGTCCACAATTGAATGGTCATTGCCAGAAATGAAGTGGCAGCCGGATCAGCCTGGGAAACTTCAGCTTCCATTAGACAATGAAGATGTGAGAATCTGGTACGTCCACAATTCATGTTTTCCTTAGATCCATGAAATTCCGTGTTGAATTGTAGTCAGAAAATGAAAACTCCGGAGCCTCTGTTCAGCAGGCCCGGGTGTAGCTCCCAGAGGCACACCTGTGCTCCTCTAGAATTTGGATAAAAATCGTTTTCACTGGAATAAAGAACCTTGATCAAGCCAGGTGGGTCTTGACAAACGAAATTGCTGCGTGTGCCCGGTATACTGACATGCACCCACCTGTGCTGGTCCATGGCTTATTCAGCACAGGAACCTGCATCGATTGAGCCAAGACAAAGGAAAGCTCAGGGAGGCAGCACCCGTGTAGAAAAGCATTTGTACTTCAAAGATGAGGCCAATGAGGTGAAAGGACAAAGCCATTGCAAACAGTTTTCATCATCGGCAGAATTTCACGGAGCAATATTGCTGGGAGAGAAAAAGCACCACCTGAGGGAGGCACGCTCAACAAAACTAACTAGGGTAGGAGCCGGGTTGCCCCCAGGCACTAGGCATGTCAGGCCTCAGCATTGTAAGGAGAGTTCACTGAAGTCCCTGAGTGAAGTTTTCTCCGCTGTCCTACGTCTACGTTCCTAAAATTTACTCTGCGGTTTCTCATGATCCTGGGTTATGAACGGCCACCATTCACCGTTCTCCTTACACTCGTGCGTCTCCATCGACCTTAAAAGAAAGGTAGGACACGCAACTGCTGGCAGGTAAATTCAGCACACTTGGTCTAAACACAAAAGAGACAGGTCTGTGGTGACCCGTCTTCCACGGTAAAACATTTCCTAGCGAATAAGGAATCTTCCCATCGCAATGACAATATGAGAGAATGGCCACCGATGGATTTGCCGCTGTGCCTACAAACATCATCTTGAGGCCATACAGTAGTGAAGCACGGGAACCCAGGCGCTTCACCCTTTACCCTAGACCAGTGAAACACTGTCTCTAAAAATGCCCACATGCCTGTATCTATGCCCGTTTTAAGTTAACGTTAAACCGAAATCTTCTGTCCCACTCTTTTGCAGCATTTTAAAGAAGTACACTGGGAAAGTTTTCTGCAAGGAAGACACTGCAGGCGGCGTGGCTGAAATGAGAATATCATGCTGCACGAGCTCTTTGCCCTCAGATGTAGAAGTGTCATCAGTGGGCATCATAGAGAAACGGGACTTTAATAAGTGATCATCAACCTCTGTGAATTCCCTTTGTTCTAGACGCCTGAAATAAAGAGTTGTCCTGAGTCACATAAACCTCCACCGAGTGGTCTTAATGTGGCGCGGGAACATGCCGGTATAAGAGAATTCCGAAGAAGGTTGAACGTCCACAATTGAATGGTCATTGCCAGAAATGAAGTGGCAGCCGGATCAGCCTGGGAAATTTCAGCTTCCATTAGACAATGAAGATGTGAGAATCTGGTACGTCCACAATTCATGGTTTCCTTAGATCCATGAAATTCCGTGTTGAATTTTAGTCAGAAAATGAAAACTCCGGAGCCTCTGTTCAGCAGGCCCGGGTGTAGCTCCCAGAGGCACACTGGTGCTCCTCTAGAATTTGGATAAAAATCGTTTTCACTGGAATAAAGAACCTTGATCAAGCCAGGTGGGTCTTGACAAACGAAATTGCTGCGTGTGCCCGGTATACTGACAAGCACCCACCTGTGCTAGTCCATGGCTTATTCAGCACAGGAACCTGCATCGATTGAGCCAAGACAAAGGAAAGCTCAGGGAGGCAGCACCCGTGTAGAAAAGCATTTGTACTTCAAAGATGAGGCCAATGAGGTGAAAGGACAAAGCCAGGGCAAACAGTTTTCATCATCGGCAGAATTTCGAGGAGCAATATTGCTGGGAGAGAAGAGGCACCACCTGAGGGAGCTCAACAAAACTACCTAGGGCAGGAGCCGGGTTGCCCCCAGGCACTAGGCGTGTCAGGCCTCAGCATTATAAGGAGAGTTCACTGAAGTCCCTGAGTGGTTTTCTCCGCTGTCCTACGTCTACGTTCCTAAAATTTACTCTGCGGTTTCTCATGATCCTGGGTTATGAACGGCCACCATTCACCGTTCTCCTTACACTCGTGCGTCTCCATCGACCTTAAATGAAAGGGAGGACACGCAACTGCTGGCAGGTAAATTCAGCACACTTTGTCTCAACACAAAAGAGACAGCTCTGTGGTGACCCGTCTTCCACGGTAAAACATTTCCTAGCGAATAAGGAATCTTCCCATCGCAATGACAATATGAGAGAATGGCCACCGATGGATTTGCCACTGTGCCTACAAACATCATCTTGAGGCCATACAGTAGTGAAGCACGGGAACCCAGGCGCTTCACCCTTTACCCTAGACCAGTGAAACACTGTCTCTAAAAATGCCCACATGCCTGTATCTATGCCCGTTTAAAGTTAACGCTAAACCGAAATCCTCTGTCCCACTCTTTTGCAGCATTTTAAAGAAGTACACTGGGAAAGATTTTTCTGCAAGGAAGAAACTGCAGGCGGCGTGGCTGAAATGAGAATATCATGCTGCACGAGCTCTTTGCCCTCAGATGTAGAAGTGTCATCAGTGGGCATCATAGAGAAACGGGACTTTAATAAGTGATCATCAACCTCTGTGAATTCCCTTTGTTCTAGACGCCTGAAATAAAGAGTTGTCCTGTGTCACATAAACCTCCACCGAGGGGTCTTAATGTGGCCCGGGAACATGCCGATATAAGAGAATTACGAAGAAGGCTGAACGTCCACAATTGAATGGTCCTTGCCAGAAATGAAGTGGCACCCGGATCAGCCTGGGAAACTTCAGCTTCCATTAGACAATGAGGATGTGAGAATCTTTTACGTCCACAATTCACGATTTCCTTAGCTCCATGAAATTCCGTGTTGAATTTTAGTCAGAATATGAAAACTCCAGGGCCTCTGTTCAGCAGGCCCGGGTGTAGCTCCCAGAGGCACACTGGTGCTCCTCTAGAATTTGGATAAAAATCGTTTTCACTGGAATAAAGAACCTTGATCAAGCCAGGTGGGTCTTGACAAACGAAATTGCTGCGTGTGTCCGGTATACTGACAAGCACCCACCTGTGCTGGTCCATGGCTTATTCAGCACAGGAACCTGCATCGATTGAGCCAAGACAAAGGAAAGCTCAGGGAGGCAGCACCCGTGTAGAAAAGCATTTGTACTTCAAAGATGAGGCCAATGAGGTGAAAGGACAAAGCCATGGCAAACAGTTTTCATCATCGGCAGAATTTCACGGAGCAATATTGCTGGGAGAGAAAAGGCACCACCTGAGGGAGGCACGCTCAACAAAATTACCTAGGGCAGGAGCCGGGTTGCCCCCAGGCACTAGGCATGTCAGGCCTCAGCATTGTAAGGAGAGTTCACTGAAGTCCCTGAGTGAAGTTTTCTCCGCTTTCCTACGTCTACGTTCCTAAAATTTACTCTGCGGTTTCTCATGATCCTGGGTTATGAACGGCCACCATTCACCGTTCTCCTTACACTCGTGCGTCTCCATCGACCTTAAAAGAAAGGGAGGACACGCAACTGCTGGCAGGTAAATTCAGCAAAGTTTGTCTCAACACAAAAGAGACAGCTCTGTGGTGACCCGTCTTCCACGGTAAAACGTTTCCTGGCGAATAAGGAATCTTCCCATCACAATGACACTATGAGAGAATGGCCACCGATGGATTTGCCGCTGTGCCTACAAACATCATCTTGAGGCCATACAGTAGTGAAGCACGGGAACCCAGGCGCTTCACACTTTACCCTAGACCAGTGAAACACTGTCTCTAAAAATGCCCACATGCCTGTATCTATGCCCGTTTAAAGTTAACGCTAAACCGAAATCTTCTGTCCCACTCTTTTGCAGCATTTTAAAGAAGTACACTGGGAAAGATTTTTCTGCAAGGAAGAAACTGCAGGCGGCGTGGCTGAAATGAGAATATCATGCTGCACGAGCTCTTTGCCCTCAGATGTAGAAGTGTCATCAGTGGGCATCATAGCGAAACGGGACTTTAATAAGTGATCATCAACCTGTGAATTCCCTTTGTTCTAGACGCCTGAAATAAAGAGTTGTCCTGAGTCACATAAACCTCCACCGAGGGGTCTTAATTTGGCCCGGGAACATGCCGGTATAAGAGAATTCCGAAGAAGGCTGAACGTCCACAATTGAATGGTCATTGCCAGAAATGAAGTGGCAGCCGGATCAGCCTGGGAAACTTCAGCTTCCATTAGACAATGAAGATGTGAGAATCTGGTACGTCCACAATTCATGTTTTCCTTAGATCCATGAAATTCCGTGTTGAATTGTAGTCAGAAAATGAAAACTCCGGAGCCTCTGTTCAGCAGGCCCGGGTGTAGCTCCCAGAGGCACACCTGTGCTCCTCTAGAATTTGGATAAAAATCGTTTTCACTGGAAAAAAGAACCTTGATCAAGCCAGGTGGGTCTTGACAAACGAAATTGCTGCGTGTGCCCGGTATACTGACATGCACCCACCTGTGCTGGTCCATGGCTTATTCAGCACAGGAACCTGCATCGATTGAGCCAAGACAAAGGAAAGCTCAGGGAGGCAGCACCCGTGTAGAAAAGCATTTGTACTTCAAAGATGAGGCCAATGAGGTGAAAGGACAAAGCCATGGCAAACAGTTTTCATCATCGGCAGAATTTCACGGAGCAATATTGCTGGGAGAGAAAAAGCACCACCTGAGGGAGGCACGCTCAACAAAACTAACTAGGGTAGGAGCCGGGTTGCCCCCAGGCACTAGGCATGTCAGGCCTCAGCATTGTAAGGAGAGTTCACTGAAGTCCCTGAGTGAAGTTTTCTCCGCTGTCCTACGTCTACGTTCCTAAAATTTACTCTGCGGTTTCTCATGATCCTGGGTTATGAACGGCCACCATTCACCGTTCTCCTTACACTCGTGCGTCTCCATCGACCTTAAAAGAAAGGTAGGACACGCAACTGCTGGCAGGTAAATTCAGCACACTTGGTCTCAACACAAAAGAGACAGGTCTGTGGTGACCCGTCTTCCACGGTAAAACATTTCCTAGCGAATAAGGAATCTTCCCATCGCAATGACAATATGAGAGAATGGCCACCGATGGATTTGCCGCTGTGCCTACAAACATCATCTTGAGGCCATACAGTAGTGAAGCACGGGAACCCAGGCGCTTCACCCTTTACCCTAGACCAGTGAAACACTGTCTCTAAAAATGCCCACATGCCTGTATCTATGCCCGTTTTAAGTTAACGTTAAACCGAAATCTTCTGTCCCACTCTTTTGCAGCATTTTAAAGAAGTACACTGGGAAAGTTTTCTGCAAGGAAGACACTGCAGGCGGCGTGGCTGAAATGAGAATATCATGCTGCACGAGCTCTTTGCCCTCAGATGTAGAAGTGTCATCAGTGGGCATCATAGCGAAACGGGACTTTAATAAGTGATCATCAACCTGTGAATTCCCTTTGTTCTAGACGCCTGAAATAAAGAGTTGTCCTGAGTCACATAAACCTCCACCGAGGGGTCTTAATTTGGCCCGGGAACATGCCGGTATAAGAGAATTCCGAAGAAGGCTGAACGTCCACAATTGAATGGTCATTGCCAGAAATGAAGTGGCAGCCGGATCAGCCTGGGAAACTTCAGCTTCCATTAGACAATGAAGATGTGAGAATCTGGTACGTCCACAATTCATGTTTTCCTTAGATCCATGAAATTCCGTGTTGAATTGTAGTCAGAAAATGAAAACTCCGGAGCCTCTGTTCAGCAGGCCCGGGTGTAGCTCCCAGAGGCACACCTGTGCTCCTCTAGAATTTGGATAAAAATCGTTTTCACTGGAATAAAGAACCTTGATCAAGCCAGGTGGGTCTTGACAAACGAAATTGCTGCGTGTGTCCGGTATACTGACAAGCACCCACCTGTGCTGGTCCATGGCTTATTCAGCACAGGAACCTGCATCGATTGAGCCAAGACAAAGGAAAGCTCAGGGAGGCAGCACCCGTGTAGAAAAGCATTTGTACTTCAAAGATGAGGCCAATGAGGTGAAAGGACAAAGCCATGGCAAACAGTTTTCATCATCGGCAGAATTTCACGGAGCAATATTGCTGGGAGAGAAAAGGCACCACCTGAGGGAGGCACGCTCAACAAAATTACCTAGGGCAGGAGCCGGGTTGCCCCCAGGCACTAGGCATGTCAGGCCTCAGCATTGTAAGGAGAGTTCACTGAAGTCCCTGAGTGAAGTTTTCTCCGCTTTCCTACGTCTACGTTCCTAAAATTTACTCTGCGGTTTCTCATGATCCTGGGTTATGAACGGCCACCATTCACCGTTCTCCTTACACTCGTGCGTCTCCATCGACCTTAAAAGAAAGGGAGGACACGCAACTGCTGGCAGGTAAATTCAGCAAAGTTTGTCTCAACACAAAAGAGACAGCTCTGTGGTGACCCGTCTTCCACGGTAAAACGTTTCCTGGCGAATAAGGAATCTTCCCATCACAATGACACTATGAGAGAATGGCCACCGATGGATTTGCCGCTGTGCCTACAAACATCATCTTGAGGCTATACAGTAGTGAAGCACGGGAACCCAGGCGCTTCACACTTTACCCTAGACCAGTGAAACACTGTCTCTAAAAATGCCCACATGCCTGTATCTATGCCCGTTTAAAGTTAACGCTAAACCGAAATCTTCTGTCCCACTCTTTTGCAGCATTTTAAAGAAGTACACTGGGAAAGATTTTTCTGCAAGGAAGAAACTGCAGGCGGCGTGGCTGAAATGAGAATATCATGCTGCACGAGCTCTTTGCCCTCAGATGTAGAAGTGTCATCAGTGGGCATCATAGCGAAACGGGACTTTAATAAGTGATCATCAACCTGTGAATTCCCTTTGTTCTAGACGCCTGAAATAAAGAGTTGTCCTGAGTCACATAAACCTCCACCGAGGGGTCTTAATTTGGCCCGGGAACATGCCGGTATAAGAGAATTCCGAAGAAGGCTGAACGTCCACAATTGAATGGTCATTGCCAGAAATGAAGTGGCAGCCGGATCAGCCTGGGAAACTTCAGCTTCCATTAGACAATGAAGATGTGAGAATCTGGTACGTCCACAATTCATGTTTTCCTTAGATCCATGAAATTCCGTGTTGAATTGTAGTCAGAAAATGAAAACTCCGGAGCCTCTGTTCAGCAGGCCCGGGTGTAGCTCCCAGAGGCACACCTGTGTTCCTCTAGAATTTGGATAAAAATCGTTTTCACTGGAATAAAGAACCTTGATCAAGCCAGGTGGGTCTTGACAAACGAAATTGCTGCGTGTGCCCGGTATACTGACATGCACCCACCTGTGCTGGTCCATGGCTTATTCAGCACAGGAACCTGCATCGATTGAGCCAAGACAAAGGAAAGCTCAGGGAGGCAGCACCCGTGTAGAAAAGCATTTGTACTTCAAAGATGAGGCCAATGAGGTGAAAGGACAAAGCCATGGCAAACAGTTTTCATCATCGGCAGAATTTCACAGAGCAATATTGCTGGGAGAGAAAAAGCACCACCTGAGGGAGGCACGCTCAACAAAACTACCTAGGGTAGGAGCCGGGTTGCCCCCAGGCACTAGGCATGTCAGGCCTCAGCATTGTAAGGAGAGTTCACTGAAGTCCCTGAGTGAAGTTTTCTCCGCTGTCCTACGTCTACGTTCCTAAAATTTACTCTGCGGTTTCTCATGATCCTGGGTTATGAACGGCCACCATTCACCGTTCTCCTTACACTCGTGCGTCTCCATCGACCTTAAAAGAAAGGTAGGACACGCAACTGCTGGCAGGTAAATTCAGCACACTTGGTCTCAACACAAAAGAGACAGGTCTGTGGTGACCCGTCTTCCACGGTAAAACATTTCCTAGCGAATAAGGAATCTTCCCATCGCAATGACAATATGAGAGAATGGCCACCGATGGATTTGCCGCTGTGCCTACAAACATCATCTTGAGGCCATACAGTAGTGAAGCACGGGAACCCAGGCGCTTCACCCTTTACCCTAGACCAGTGAAACACTGTCTCTAAAAATGCCCACATGCCTGTATCTATGCCCGTTTTAAGTTAACGTTAAACCGAAATCTTCTGTCCCACTCTTTTGCAGCATTTTAAAGAAGTACACTGGGAAAGTTTTCTGCAAGGAAGACACTGCAGGCGGCGTGGCTGAAATGAGAATATCATGCTGCACGAGCTCTTTGCCCTCAGATGTAGAAGTGTCATCAGTGGGCATCATAGAGAAACGGGACTTTAATAAGTGATCATCAACCTCTGTGAATTCCCTTTGTTCTAGACGCCTGAAATAAAGAGTTGTCCTGAGTCACATAAACCTCCACCGAGTGGTCTTAATGTGGCGCGGGAACATGCCGGTATAAGAGAATTCCGAAGAAGGCTGAACGTCCACAATTGAATGGTCATTGCCAGAAATGAAGTGGCAGCCGGATCAGCCTGGGAAATTTCAGCTTCCATTAGACAATGAAGATGTGAGAATCTGGTACGTCCACAATTCATGGTTTCCTTAGATCCATGAAATTCCGTGTTGAATTTTAGTCAGAAAATGAAAACTCCGGAGCCTCTGTTCAGCAGGCCCGGGTGTAGCTCCCAGAGGCACACTGGTGCTCCTCTAGAATTTGGATAAAAATCGTTTTCACTGGAATAAAGAACCTTGATCAAGCCAGGTGGGTCTTGACAAACGAAATTGCTGCGTGTGCCCGGTATACTGACATGCACCCACCTGTGCTGGTCCATGGCTTATTCAGCACAGGAACCTGCATCGATTGAGCCAAGACAAAGGAAAGCTCAGGGAGGCAGCACCCGTGTAGAAAAGCATTTGTACTTCAAAGATGAGGCCAATGAGGTGAAAGGACAAAGCCATGGCAAACAGTTTTCATCATCGGCAGAATTTCACGGAGCAATATTGCTGGGAGAGAAAAGGCACCACCTGAGGGAGGCACGCTCAACAAAAGTACCTAGGGCAGGAGCCGGGTTGCCCCCAGGCACTAGGCATGTCAGGCCTCAGCATTGTAAGGAGAGTTCACTGAAGTCCCTGAGTGAAGTTTTCTCCGCTGTCCTACGTCTACGTTCCTAAAATTTACTCTGCGGTTTCTCATGATCCTGGGTTATGAACGGCCACCATTCACCGTTCTCCTTACACTCGTGCGTCTCCATCGACCTTAAAAGAAAGGGAGGACACGCAACTGCTGGCAGGTAAATTCAGCACACTTGGTCTCAACACAAAAGAGACAGGTCTGTGGTGACCCGTCTTCCACGGTAAAACATTTCCTAGCGAATAAGGAATCTTCCCATCGCAATGACAATATGAGAGAATGGCCACCGATGGATTTGCCGCTGTGCCTACAAACATCATCTTGAGGCCATACAGTAGTGAAGCACGGGAACCCAGGCGCTTCACCCTTTACCCTAGACCAGTGAAACACTGTCTCTAAAAATGCCCACATGCCTGTATCTATGCCCGTTTTAAGTTAACGTTAAACCGAAATCTTCTGTCCCACTCTTTTGCAGCATTTTAAAGAAGTACACTGGGAAAGTTTTCTGCAAGGAAAAACTGCAGGCGGCGTGTCTGAAATGAGAATATCATGCTGCACGAGCTCTTTGCCCTCAGATGTAGAAGTGTCATCAGTGGGCATCATAGAGAAACGGGACTTTAATAAGTGATCATCAACCTCTGTGAATTCCCTTTGTTCTAGACGCCTGAAATAAAGAGTTGTCCTGAGTCACATAAACCTCCACCGAGTGGTCTTAATGTGGCGCGGGAACATGCCGGTATAAGAGAATTCCGAAGAAGGCTGAACGTCCACAATTGAATGGTCATTGCCAGAAATGAAGTGGCAGCCGGATCAGCCTGGGAAATTTCAGCTTCCATTAGACAATGAAGATGTGAGAATCTGGTACGTCCACAATTCATGTTTTCCTTAGATCCATGAAATTCCGTGTTGAATTGTAGTCAGAAAATGAAAACTCCGGAGCCTCTGTTCAGCAGGCCCGGGTGTAGCTCCCAGAGGCACACTGGTGCTCCTCTAGAATTTGGATAAAAATCATTTTCACTGGAATAAAGAACCTTGATCAAGCCAGGTGGGTCTTGACAAACGAAATTGCTGCGTGTGCCCGGTATACTGACATGCACCCACCTGTGCTGGTCCATGGCTTATTCAGCACAGGAAATTGCATCGATTGAGCCAAGACAAAGGAAAGCTCAGGGAGGCAGCACCCGTGTAGAAAAGCATTTGTACTTCAAAGATGAGGCCAATGAGGTGAAAGGACAAAGCCAGGGCAAACAGTTTTCATCATCGGCAGAATTTCACGGAGCAATATTGCTGGGAGAGAAAAGGCACCACCTGAGGGAGGCACGCTCAACAAAACTACCTAGGGTAGGAGCCGGGTTGCCCCCAGGCACTAGGCGTGTCAGGCCTCAGCATTGTAAGGAGAGTTCACTGAAGTCCCTGAGTGAAGTTTTCTCCGCTGTCCTACGTCTACGTTCCTAAAATTTACTCTGCGGTTTCTCATGATCCTGCGTTATGAACGGCCACCATTCACCGTTCTCCTTACACTCGTGCATCTCCATCGACCTTAAAAGAAAGGCAGGACACGCAACTGCTGGCAGGTAAATTCAGCACACTTGGTCTCAACACAAAAGAGACAGCTCTGTGGTGACCCGTCTTTCACGGTAAAACATTTCCTGGCGAATGAGGAATCTTCCCATCGCAATGACAATATGAGAGAATGGCCACCGATGGATTTGCCGCTGTGCCTACAAACATCATCTTGAGGCCATACAGTAGTGAAGCACGGGAACCCAGGCGCTTTACCCTTTACCCTAGACCAGTGAAACACTGTCTCTAAAAATGCCCACATGCCTGTATCTATGCCCGTTTAAAGTTAACGCTAAACCGAAATCTTCTGTCCCACTCTTCTGCAGCATTTTATAGAAGTACACTGGGAAAGATTTTTCTGCAAGGAAGAAACTGCAGGCGGCGTGGCTGAAATGAGAATATCATGCTGCACGAGCTCTTTGCCCTCAGATGTAGAAGTGTCATCAGTGGGCATCATAGAGAAACGGGACTTTAATAAGAGATCATCAACCTCTGTGAATTCCCTTTGTTCTAGACGCCTGAAATAAAGAGTTGTCCTGAGTCACACAAACCTCCACCGAGGGGTCTTAATTTGGCCCGCGAACATGCCGGTATAAGAGAATTCCGAAGAAGGCTGAACGTCCACAATTGAATGGTCCTTGCCAGAAATGAAGTGGCAGACGGATCAGACTGGGAACCTTCAGCTTCCATTAGACAATGAAGATGTGAGAATCTGGTAAGTCCACAATTCACGGTTTGCTTAGATCCATGAAATTCCGTGTTGAATTTTAGTCAGAAAATGAAAATTCCGGAGCCTCTGTTCAGCAGGTCCGGGTGTAGCTCCCAGAGGCACACTGGGGCTCCTCTAGAATTTGGATAAAAATCGTTTTCACTGGAATAAAGAACCTTGATCAAGCCAGGTGGGTCTTGACAAACGAAATTGCTGCGTGTGCCCGGTATACTGACAAGCACCCACCTGTGCTAGTCCATGGCTTATTCAGCACAGGAACCTGCATCGATTGAGCCAAGACAAAGGAAAGCTCAGGGAGGCAGCACCCGTGTAGAAAAGCATTTGTACTTCAAAGATGAGGCCAATGAGGTGAAAGGACAAAGCCAGGGCAAACAGTTTTCATCATCGGCAGAATTTCGAGGAGCAATATTGCTGGGAGAGAAGAGGCACCACCTGAGGGAGCTCAACAAAACTACCTAGGGCAGGAGCCGGGTTGCCCCCAGGCACTAGGCGTGTCAGGCCTCAGCATTATAAGGAGAGTTCACTGAAGTCCCTGAGTGAAGTTTTCTCCGCTGTCCTACGTCTATGTTCCTAAAATTTACTCTGCGGTTTCTCATGATCCTGGGTTATGAACGGCCACCATTCACCGTTCTCCTTACACTCGTGTGTCTCCATCGACCTTAAATGAAAGGGAGGACACGCAACTGCTGGCAGGTAAATTCAGCACACTTTGTCTCAACACAAAAGAGACAGCTCTGTGGTGACCCGTCTTCCACGGTAAAACATTTCCTAGCGAATAAGGAATCTTCCCATCGCAATGACAATATGAGAGAATGGCCACCGATGGATTTGCCGCTGTGCCTACAAACATCATCTTGAGGCCATACAGTAGTGAAGCACGGGAACCCAGGCGCTTCACCCTTTACCCTAGACCAGTGAAACACTGTCTCTAAAAATGCCCACATGCCTGTATCTATGCCCGTTTAAAGTTAACGCTAAACCGAAATCCTCTGTCCCACTCTTTTGCAGCATTTTAAAGAAGTACACTGGGAAAGATTTTTCTGCAAGGAAGAAACTGCAGGCGGCGTGGCTGAAATGAGAATATCATGCTGCACGAGCTCTTTGCCCTCAGATGTAGAAGTGTCATCAGTGGGCATCATACAGAAACGGGACTTTAATAAGTGATCATCAACCTCTGTGAATTCCCTTTGTTCTAGACGCCTGAAATAAAGAGTTGTCCTGTGTCACATAAACCTCCACCGAGGGGTCTTAATGTGGCCCGGGAACATGCCGATATAAGAGAATTACGAAGAAGGCTGAACGTCCACAATTGAATGGTCCTTGCCAGAAATGAAGTGGCACCCGGATCAGCCTGGGAAACTTCAACTTCCATTAGACAATGAGGATGTGAGAATCTTGTACGTCCACAATTCACGATTTCCTTAGCTCCATGAAATTCCGTGTTGAATTTTAGTCAGAAAATGAAAACTCCAGGGCCTCTGTTCAGCAGGCCCGGGTGTAGCTCCCAGAGGCACACTGGTGCTCCTCTAGAATTTGGATAAAAATCGTTTTCACTGGAATAAAGAACCTTGATCAAGCCAGGTGGGTCTTGACAAACGAAATTGCTGCGTGTGTCCGGTATACTGACAAGCACCCACCTGTGCTGGTCCATGGCTTATTCAGCACAGGAACCTGCATCGATTGAGCCAAGACAAAGGAAAGCTCAGGGAGGCAGCACCCGTGTAGAAAAGCATTTGTACTTCAAAGATGAGGCCAATGAGGTGAAAGGACAAAGCCATGGCAAACAGTTTTCATCATCGGCAGAATTTCACGGAGCAATATTGCTGGGAGAGAAAAGGCACCACCTGAGGGAGGCACGCTCAACAAAACTACCTAGGGCAGGAGCCGGGTTGCCCCCAGGCACTAGGCATGTCAGGCCTCAGCATTGTAAGGAGAGTTCACTGAAGTCCCTGAGTGAAGTTTTCTCCGCTTTCCTACGTCTACGTTCCTAAAATTTACTCTGCGGTTTCTGATGATCCTGGGTTATGAACGGCCACCATTCACCGTTCTCCTTACACTCGTGCGTCTCCATCGACCTTAAAAGAAAGGGAGGATACGCAACTGCTGGCAGGTAAATTCAGCAAAGTTTGTCTCAACACAAAAGAGACAGCTCTGTGGTGACCCGTCTTCCACGGTAAAACGTTTCCTGGCGAATAAGGAATCTTCCCATCACAATGACACTATGAGAGAATGGCCACCGATGGATTTGCCGCTGTGCCTACAAACATCATCTTGAGGCCATACAGTAGTGAAGCACGGGAACCCAGGCGCTTCACACTTTACCCTAGACCAGTGAAACACTGTCTCTAAAAATGCCCACATGCCTGTATCTATGCCCGTTTAAAGTTAACGCTAAACCGAAATCTTCTGTCCCACTCTTTTGCAGCATTTTAAAGAAGTACACTGGGAAAGATTTTTCTGCAAGGAAGAAACTGCAGGCGGCGTGGCTGAAATGAGAATATCATGCTGCACGAGCTCTTTGCCCTCAGATGTAGAAGTGTCATCAGTGGGCATCATAGAGAAACGGGACTTTAATAAGTGATCATCAACCTGTGAATTCCCTTTGTTCTAGACGCCTGAAATAAAGAGTTGTCCTGAGTCACATAAACCTCCACCGAGGGGTCTTAATTTGGCCCGGGAACATGCCGGTATAAGAGAATTCCGAAGAAGGCTGAACGTCCACAATTGAATGGTCATTGCCAGAAATGAAGTGGCAGCCGGTTCAGCCTCGGAAACTTCAGCTTCCATTAGACAATGAAGATGTGAGAATCTGGTACGTCCACAATTCATGTTTTCCTTAGATCCATGAAATTCCGTGTTGAATTGTAGTCAGAAAATGAAAACTCCGGAGCCTCTGTTCAGCAGGCCCGGGTGTAGCTCCCAGAGGCACACTGGTGCTCCTCTAGAATTTGGATAAAAATTGTTTTCACTGGAATAAAGAACCTTGATCAAGCCAGGTGGGTCTTGACAAACGAAATTGCTGCGTGTGCCCGGTATACTGACATGCACCCACCTGTGCTGGTCCATGGCTTATTCAGCACAGGAACCTGCATCGATTGAGCCAAGACAAAGGAAAGCTCAGGGAGGCAGCACCCGTGTAGAAAAGCATTTGTACTTCAAAGATGAGGCCAATGAGGTGAAAGGACAAAGCCAGGGCAAACAGTTTTCATCATCGGCAGAATTTCGAGGAGCAATATTGCTGGGAGAGAAGAGGCACCACCTGAGGGAGCTCAACAAAACTACCTAGGGCAGGAGCCGGGTTGCCCCCAGGCACTAGGCGTGTCAGGCCTCAGCATTGTAAGGAGAGTTCACTGAAGTCCCTGAGTGAAGTTTTCTCCGCTGTCCTACGTCTACGTTCCTAAAATTTACTCTGCGGTTTCTCATGATCCTGGGTTATGAACGGCCACCATTCACCGTTCTCCTTACACTCGTGCGTCTCCATCGACCTTAAAAGAAACGGAGGACACGCAACTGCTGGCAGGTAAATTCAGCACACTTGGTCTCAACACAAAAGAGACAGGTCTGTGGTGACCCGTCTTCCACGGTAAAACATTTCCTAGCGAATAAGGAATCTTCCCATCGCAATGACAATATGAGAGAATGGCCACCGATGGATTTGCCGCTGTGCCTACAAACATCATCTTGAGGCCATACAGTAGTGAAGCACGGGAACCCAGGCGCTTCACCCTTTACCCTAGACCAGTGAAACACTGTCTCTAAAAATGCCCACATGCCTGTATCTATGCCCGTTTTAAGTTAACGTTAAACCGAAATCTTCTGTCCCACTCTTTTGCAGCATTTTAAAGAAGTACACTGGGAAAGTTTTCTGCAAGGAAGACACTGCAGGCGGCGTGGTTGAAATGAGAATATCATGCTGCACGAGCTCTTTGCCCTCAGATGTAGAAGTGTCATCAGTGGGCATCATAGAGAAACGGGACTTTAATAAGTGATCATCAACCTCTGTGAATTCCCTTTGTTCTAGACGCCTGAAATAAAGAGTTGTCCTGAGTCACATAAACCTCCACCGAGTGGTCTTAATGTGGCGCGGGAACATGCCGGTATAAGAGAATTCCGAAGAAGGCTGAACGTCCACAATTGAATGGTCATTGCCAGAAATGAAGTGGCAGCCGGATCAGCCTGGGAAATTTCATCTTCCATTAGACAATGAAGATGTGAGAATCTGGTACGTCCACAATTCATGGTTTCCTTAGATCCATGAAATTCCGTGTTGAATTTTAGTCAGAAAATGAAAACTCCGGAGCCTCTGTTCAGCAGGCCCGGGTGTAGCTCCCAGAGGCACACTGGTGCTCCTCTAGAATTTGGATAAAAATCGTTTTCACTGGAATAAAGAACCTTGATCAAGCCAGGTGGGTCTTGACAAACGAAATTGCTGCGTGTGCCCGGTATACTGACATGCACCCACCTGTGCTGGTCCATGGCTTATTCAGCACAGGAACCTGCATCGATTGAGCCAAGACAAAGGAAAGCTCAGGGAGGCAGCACCCGTGTAGAAAAGCATTTGTACTTCAAAGATGAGGCCAATGAGGTGAAAGGACAAAGCCATGGCAAACAGTTTTCATCATCGGCAGAATTTCACGGAGCAATATTGCTGGGAGAGAAAAGGCACCACCTGAGGGAGGCACGCTCAACAAAAGTACCTAGGGCAGGAGCCGGGTTGCCCCCAGGCACTAGGCATGTCAGGCCTCATCATTGTAAGGAGAGTTCACTGAAGTCCCTGAGTGAAGTTTTCTCCGCTGTCCTACGTCTACGTTCCTAAAATTTACTCTGCGGTTTCTCATGATCCTGGGTTATGAACGGCCACCATTCACCGTTCTCCTTACACTCGTGCGTCTCCATCGACCTTAAAAGAAAGGGAGGACACGCAACTGCTGGCAGGTAAATTCAGCACACTTGGTCTCAACACAAAAGAGACAGCTCTGTGGTGACCCGTCTTCCACGGTAAAACATTTCCTAGCGAATAAGGAATCTTCCCATCGCAATGACAATATGAGAGAATGGCCACCGATGGATTTGCCGCTGTGCCTACAAACATCATCTTGAGGCCATACAGTAGTGAAGCACGGGAACCCAGGCGCTTCAACCTTTACCCTAGACCAGTGAAACACTGTCTCTAAAAATGCCCACATGCCTGTATCTATGCCCGTTTTAAGTTAACGTTAAACCGAAATCTTCTGTCCCACTCTTTTGCAGCATTTTAAAGAAGTACACTGGGAAAGTTTTCTGCAAGGAAGACACTGCAGGCGGCGTGGCTGAAATGAGAATATCATGCTGCACGAGCTCTTTGCCCTCAGATGTAGAAGTGTCATCAGTGGGCATCATAGAGAAACGGGACTTTAATAAGTGATCATCAACCTCTGTGAATTCCCTTTGTTCTAGACGCCTGAAATAAAGAGTTGTCCTGAGTCACATAAACCTCCACCGAGTGGTCTTAATGTGGCGCGGGAACATGCCGGTATAAGAGAATTCCGAAGAAGGCTGAACGTCCACAATTGAATGGTCATTGCCAGAAATGAAGTGGCAGCCGGATCAGCCTGGGAAATTTCAGCTTCCATTAGACAATGAAGATGTGAGAATCAGGTACGTCCACAATTCATGTTTTCCTTAGATCCATGAAATTCCGTGTTGAATTGTAGTCAGAAAATGAAAACTCCGGAGCCTCTGTTCAGCAGGCCCGGGTGTAGCTCCCAGAGGCACACTGGTGCTCCTCTAGAATTTGGATAAAAATCGTTTTCACTGGAATAAAGAACCTTGATCAAGCCAGGTGGGTCTTGACAAACGAAATTGCTGCGTGTGCCCGGTATACTGACATGCACCCACCTGTGCTGGTCCATGGCTTATTCAGCACAGGAACCTGCATCGATTGAGCCAAGACAAAGGAAAGCTCAGGGAGGCAGCACCCGTGTAGAAAAGCATTTGTACTTCAAAGATGAGGCCAATGAGGTGAAAGGACAAAGCCAGGGCAAACAGTTTTCATCATCGGCAGAATTTCACGGAGCAATATTGCTGGGAGAGAAAAGGCACCACCTGAGGGAGGCACGCTCAACAAAACTACCTAGGGCAGGAGCCGGGTTGCCCCCAGGCACTAGGCGTGTCAGGTCTCAGCATTGTAAGGAGAGTTCACAGAAGTCCCTGAGTGAAGTTTTCTCCGCTGTCCTACGTCTATGTTCCTAAAATTTACTCTGCGGTTTCTGATGATCCTGGGTTATGAACGGCCACCATTCACCGTTCTCCTTACACTCGTGCATCTCCATCGACCTTAAAAGAAAGGGAGGACACGCAACTGCTGGCAGGTAAATTCAGCACACTTTGTCTCAACACAAAAGAGACAGCTCTGTGGTGACCCGTCTTCCACGGTAAAACATTTCCTAGCGAATAAGGAATCTTCCCATCGCAATGACAATATGAGAGAATGGCCACCGATGGATTTGCCGCTGTGCCTACAAACATCATCTTGAGGCCATACAGTAGTGAAGCACGGGAACCCAGGCGCTTCACCCTTTACCCTAGACCAGTGAAACACTGTCTCTAAAAATGCCCACATGCCTGTATCTATGCCCGTTTAAAGTTAACGCTAAACCGAAATCTTCTGTCCCACTCTTTTGCAGCATTTTAAAGAAGTACACTGGGAAAGATTTTTCTGCAAGGAAGAAACTGCAGGCGGCGTGGCTGAAATGAGAATATCATGCTGCACGAGCTCTTTGCCCTCAGATGTAGAAGTGTCATCAGTGGGCATCATAGAGAAACGCGACTTTAATAAGTGATCATCAACCTCTGTGAATTCCCTTTGTTCTAGACGCCTGAAATAAAGAGTTGTCCTGTGTCACATAAACCTCCACCGAGGGGTCTTAATTTGGCCCGGGAACATGCCGGTATAAGAGAATTACGAAGAAGGCTGAACGTCCACAATTGAATGGTCCTTGCCAGAAATGAAGTGGCACCCGGATCAGCCTGGGAAACTTCAGCTTCCATTAGACAATGAGGATGTGAGAATCTTGTACGTCCACAATTCACGATTTCTTTAGCTCCATGAAATTCCGTGTTGAATTTTAGTCAGAAAATGAAAACTCCAGGGCCTCTGTTCAGCAGGCCCGGGTGTAGCTCCCAGAGGCACACTGGTGCTCCTCTAGAATTTGGATAAAAATCGTTTTCACTGGAATAAAGAACCTTGATCAAGCCAGGTGGGTCTTGACAAACGAAATTGCTGCGTGTGTCCGGTATACTGACAAGCACCCACCTGTGCTGGTCCATGGCTTATTCAGCACAGGAACCTGCATCGATTGCGCCAAGACAAAGGAAAGCTCAGGGAGGCAGCACCCGTGTAGAAAAGCATTTGTACTTCAAAGATGAGGCCAATGAGGTGAAAGGACAAAGCCATGGCAAACAGTTTTCATCATCGGCAGAATTTCACGGAGCAATATTGCTGGGAGAGAAAAGGCACCACCTGAGGGAGGCACGCTCAACAAAACTACCTAGGGCAGGAGCCGGGTTGCCCCCAGGCACTAGGCGTGTCAGGCCTCAGCACTGTAAGGAGAGTTCACTGAAGTCCCTGAGTGAAGTTTTCTCCGCTGTCCTACGTCTACGTTCCTAAAATTTACTCTGCGGTTTCTGATGATCCTGGGTTATGAACGGCCACCATTCACCGTTCTCCTTACACTCGTGCATATCCATCGACCTTAAAAGAAAGGGAGGACACGCAACTGCTGGCAGGTAAATTCAGCAAAGTTTGTCTCAACACAAAAGAGACAGCTCTGTGGTGACCCGTCTTCCACGGTAAAACATTTCCTGGCAAATATGGAATCTTCCCATCGCAATGACAATATGAGAGAATGGCCACCGATGGATTTGCCGCTGTGCCTACAAACATCATCTTGAGGCCATACAGTAGTGAAGCACGGGAACCCAGGCGCTTCACCCTTTACCCTAGACCAGTGAAACACTGTCTCTAAAAATGCCCACATGCCTGTATCTATGCCCGTTTTAAGTTAACGTTAAACCGAAATCTTCTGTCCCACTCTTTTGCAGCATTTTAAAGAAGTACACTGGGAAAGTTTTCTGCAAGGAAGACACTGCAGGCGGCGTGGCTGAAATGAGAATATCATGCTGCACGAGCTCTTTGCCCTCAGATGTAGAAGTGTCATCAGTGGGCATCATAGAGAAACGGTACTTTAATAAGTGATCATCAACCTCTGTGAATTCCCTTTGTTCTAGACGCCTGAAATAAAGAGTTGTCCTGAGTCACATAAACCTCCACCGAGTGGTCTTAATGTGGCGCGGGAACATGCCGGTATAAGAGAATTCCGAAGAAGGCTGAACGTCCACAATTCAATGGTCATTGCCAGAAATGAAGTGGCAGCCGGATCAGCCTGGGAAACTTCAGCTTCCATTAGACAATGAAGATGTGAGAATCTGGTACGTCCACAATTCATGGTTTCCTTAGATCCATGAAATTCCGTGTTGAATTTTAGTCAGAAAATGAAAACTCCGGAGCCTCTGTTCAGCAGGCCCGGGTGTAGCTCCCAGAGGCACACTGGTGCTCCTCTAGAATTTGGATAAAAATCGTTTTCACTGGAATAAAGAACCTTGATCAAGCCAGGTGGGTCTTGACAAACGAAATTGCTGCGTGTGCCCGGTATACTGACATGCACCCACCTGTGCTGGTCCATGGCTTATTCAGCACAGGAACCTGCATCGATTGAGCCAAGACAAAGGAAAGCTCAGGGAGGCAGCACCCGTGTAGAAAAGCATTTGTACTTCAAAGATGAGGCCAATGAGGTGAAAGGACAAAGCCATGGCAAACAGTTTTCATCATCGGCAGAATTTCACGGAGCAATATTGCTGGGAGAGAAAAGGCACCACCTGAGGGAGGCACGCTCAACAAAACTACCTAGGGCAGGAGCCGGGTTGCCCCCAGGCACTAGGCGTGTCAGGCCTCAGCATTGTAAGGAGAGTTCACTGAAGTCCCTGAGTGAAGTTTTCTCCGTTGTCCTACGTCTATGTTCCTAAAATTTACTCTGCGGTTTCTGATGATCCTGGGTTATGAACGGCCACCATTCACCGTTCTCCTTACACTCGTGCATCTCCATCGACCTTAAAAGAAAGGGAGGACACGCAACTGCTGGCAGGTAAATTCAACAAAGTTTGTCTCAACTCACTATTTCACACGGGAATTTATGTTTTGTTTTCTTTTTATGATTCAGTTCCTACCCTTAATATCTGTGAATTCAAAGTTGTATTGTAAGAAAATAAAACATTCTCATAGAGAGAAAAACAACCAACCCAAATGAGCTTGTCCCATAGGGAGTAGAAATTTTCCAGGGGTGATCAGCATGTATTTTGAGAAGGTCAGTGTTTTAGTCCTGGTGGACTGGAGAAACAAATTCATAGACACTCCTATGTGTATAGGAAAAAGCTTTATATAAAGAGCAACGGTATATTTAGAAAACACACCAGTCCAGTGCAGATTAAACCCATAAGGCCAATATTAGCCCATATGTCTGATACCATTCTGTAAATTCCTCTTCAGACTCATGCAATACATGATACAATGCCAGGTGCAAGAAAATCACGGGTTAGTGGGTGGAAAGTCTTGTGGATCCAGTGGCATTAGAAGCATCTTACTGCTGGAATGGGCCTCCACGTGACTCCTCCAGCTCCAAGGTTCTGGCTGCCATTAGCATAGCTCCATGTGGCTTGTCAACAACAATGCCTCACAGGGAGAGAGTGTATCTAGCCTTCAGTGAGCTATTCATCTCCTTTGCACCTCCAAATGAGGTCATTAAGGCGTGACCTGATTGACAGGCTTGACTGCACCCCTTCGCAGGTTCACAGGAGATCATGTAACTGCCACAGTCTGAATATCTTTCAGGAAGACTCAGTGGAGTGCTAACCGTTAAGGCCTCAATTAATGGCTGTAAAGTTGGTGGTTTGAAACGTGGTGTCATTTATTCAAGTACAATATATTGTAAAAAGTTGCTTTCACCCAAACTAAAATTCTGTTGACAGTGATCAGTTCCAAGTCATAGTAATTCTAGAGGACAGACTAGAACTGCTCCTACAAGATTTCCAAGCCTGTATTTCCTTATGAGATTATTCCACCACAAATTCTCCCACACAGCAGTTCGTGGGTCTGAATGACTGAATTTTCATTTAACAGCTAGGCAAGTCATGACTGTCCCATTAGGATTGGTAGTTCTTACTTATCTATCAGTTATTTTTTAAAAATATTATATCCTGTCAAACAATCTTCATAGTTTAGAATTATGTTTTTCATCAAGCCTTGCTGTTTTTCATCCAGATTCTTCCCCTAGATCAGGGGTCAGTAAATTTCTTTTTTCAAAAAGACCTCTGAAAACTATAATTGATGATTCCATTGGTCATATAGACTTGGAGACAATTATTCAACCTTACTGATTGTGAAAACAACAGCAGGAAAGAGAAAAGGGCATAGCTGTGTGCTAATAGAATGTTATTCACAAAGACAGGCACTGGGCCATGAGCCTGTTAACCAAAGCCCTTCAATGAGGGTCTGTGTAAGTAACAGATGATCTTCTGTTTCTTTTCTAAAACAGTTTTATTGGAATTTCATGCACATGATATAATTCAATCATATCAAGAAGAGGCATATACCTGTCTTGATTTTCTCTGCAGTAGGAGCAGCTTGCCTGCCACTACCCCTCATCCCCTAAAATTTTTTGCCAGTGCCAAATTCTTCTCCACTCATCCCTTACTGCGAACTTGATCACGGTGGATCAGACCATGGCATAATATGACAATTGGTCAGTTGACCTACCTCTCGATCCAACCTGTACTTGCTCTAAGGTAAAGCATTTCTCACTTGTTCCATGACAGGATTTTTTTTTTTGCTGAACTTTAAAATATTGATGGTAGTCTTTCTTTCTTTATTCTTCATTTTCATTTTTATCTTTATATTATTATTATTTTCTTCTTGATGTTTTATTTTGGTTTTGTTTTTTGTTGTTTCTATTGGGTTTCAAAGTTTGTAAAGCACAGAAGGCGCGGATCCCTAGAGACAATAACTGATGCAATGGTCTATAGGGCCCTAGGGGAGTAGAGGAGTAGGAAGGGTGAGGAACTTTCGGGAGCAAACAATGAATGTGGGAGGGGGAGAGAACCAAAGAATTCAGTATTATATATATGCATATATACATATAGTACAACATTTTAAACATCTATGTAAATGAATACTATTTTTAAAAAACATTTTATTAGGGACTCAGACAACTCTTATGACAATCCATACTTACATTAATTGTATAAAGCACATCTATACATTCTTTGCCCTCATCATTTTCAAAGCTCCCTCCTCCCTCATGTTCCCTTGACAATTTATAAATTATTATTTTGTCATATCTTGCCCAGTTCAAAGTCTCCCTTCACCCCCTTTTCTTTTGTCTGTCCCCCAGGGAGGAGGTCACATGTAGAGCCTTGTAATCGGTTCCCTCTTTCCAACCTACTCACCCTCTACCCTGCCAGTATCACCCCTCACACCCTGGTCCTGAAGGTATCATCCTCCCTGGATTCCCTGTGCCTCCAGCTCCTATCTGCACCAGTGTACATCCTCTGCTCTATCCAGACTTGCAAGGTAGAATTTGGATCATGGTAGTGGGGTGGGGTGGGGTGGAGGGAGGGGTGGAAGCATTTATGAACTGGAGGAAAGCTGTATTCTTCATCAGTGCTATATCACACCCTGACTGACTCAAGTCCTCCCCTAGACCGCTCTGCAAGGGGATCTACAGTGGCCAACAAGTGGGCTTAGGGTCACCACTCTGCACTTTCCCCTTCATTCACTCTGGTAAGATTTTTTTTTTTCTTATGATGCCTATACCTGATCCCTTGCACACCTCTTGATGACACAGGCTGGTGTGCTTCTTCCATGTGGGCTTTGTTGCTTCTGAGTTAGATAGCCGTTTGTTTACCTTCAAGCCTTTAAGACCCCAGACACTATCTCTTTTGATAGCCGGCACCATCAGCTTTGTTCACCACATTTGCATATGCACCTGTTTGTCCTCGGTGATTGTATCATGGAGGTATGCACCCAATTATATGATTTTTTTGTTCTTTGATGCCTGATATGTGAATATTATATACATCTATTTTTAAAACTATATAAAAACAAACAAAGCTTGACCAATGGTTACCATGGGTGAAGGTGAAATGGTTGTTGCTTAGGGGGAATTCAGTTTATATTATTGGTGATGGGATAATTTTGAAAAGGATATCAATAATGGTTGTAAACATGAAAAGTGTCATCAAAGATACTCAATTGTACATATAACAGTGATTGAATTGGAGAATGTTTTCCTGTGTACATTTTGCCAAAAATGTAATGATATGAACAAAAGGAAGAAAAAATTTAATCGATAGTGATGATGATTGTATGCCCCCCACTTTTTTTTAAAAAAGAAGCATCTTTATTAATACAGTATTTATTTGTCTCTGTCAAACCTTGAGCCAATTATTTTCCCCAGGCTGTCCGGGGAGGTGCAGGGAAGGGAAATTTTGGGCAGAGAGACTTGGGACAGAGAAATGTGGGGGGTAGATATGGCTCCTTCACATGGTAAAAAGGATGAGGAAGGCCACCATCAGGCAGAAAAGCCCGAGGGCCTTCGAGAAGGCAAAGCCCAGGATGGCATAGGAGAAGAGCGGCTGCTTCAGAGAAGGGTTCCTGGCATAAGCAAGGATGAGGCTCCCAAACCCAGTCCCAATGCGGGCTCCAGAGATGCCACTCCAACTGTGGCAGCCCCAATGAGCTTGGCTGCTGTGTCAATGTCCTTTGAGATATGCTGGTTTGGAAGCTGTGACTAGGGATCAATCAAGTCAGGGAATGTAGGGATGCCAAGCTGCTGAAGCGCTCTTCTGTCAGTGTCTAGGATGTTTCTGCGCCACAGATGGGACACCACTCTACCCTGGGGTAAAAAAAAGGAAAACAAAAAAAGCAAAAATCAGCAACAACAAAAATTGTGTCATTTGAAGAAACAATTCAATATAAAATAGGCAGACTGCCTATCTTTTATTAAATTATTAGCTAGATGATTGCCAGAATTCCTCAGAGTGTGCTGAAAGAACATACTGTTAGACTTTCAGCCAATACTCAAACACTTAATAGATACCTTTACCCAGGCACCATTTTCCTGAAGTCTGATTGGAAAATATTTTATCTGAGCGTCTTGAGAACTCTGATGCAGGGACCGCTGGCAAAGTCATTTCCTGTCCTTAAAGGTTAAGAAGCGGATTGTTGCTGTGGGACAGAATATAGTTTTGGTTACAATATAACTTTGAATTCACAGATGCCAGGAGTAGGCACAGAAGTATTATTTTTTAAATTAGAGATTTCCCACAAGGAACTGAGATTTCTGAGAATCCACATATAACCACAGGAAACCAGCCTTGAGCTCCAGCTGCTCCTGGGTCTGAGTCCTGTGCTTTGTGGGTCCTGCGCACCCCCTGGAGACCAATATCCTCCCACCAGGGGAAGTTTGTGTCCGGGCTCTCACTGACTTCCCCTCACTGTGTCTCTTGCACAGTAATACATGGCTGTGTCTTCGGCTTTCAGGCTGTTCATCTGCAGATACAGCGTGTTCTTGGCGTTGTCTCTGGAGATGGTTAATTGGCCCTTTACTGAATCTGTATAGTATGTACTAACACCAGTACTAAGGCCTGCGACCCACTGCAGGCCCTTCCCTGGATACTGGCGGGCCCAGCTCATCCATGGTCACTGAAGGTGAATCCAGAAGCTGCACAAGAGAGTCTCAAAGACTCTCCAGGCTTTCTCAGATCGCCCACAGACTACACCAGGTGCACCTCACACTGAACACCTGCAAACAGACACTCTGATTAGATGACTTACATACAAACACATGCACTCACAATTATACACACACACAGCAAGATCTACAATGATTACCATGTAAAATGGCCAAAATGAAAGCCACGTTTGGTACCAAATTCATTATGTGTCCTCTGGACTAGCTCTTGCTTTCAAAATATTAACAGCAGAGACCCCAGAAACGGGTACTGTCCTCTGAGAAGTCCCACATCAGGGCCTGTGGTTGTTTTATCAGCAGGCAGAGAGCTGCATTTGCATGTCCCCTGATATTTAGAAGCAGATGAGTAGAGAATATGGACAAGAGTTCTCCCTCAGACTGAACGAGCACTCCCAACAGAAAACAGCTCTTAAGCAGGTTGTTTATCAAGCATTGCTTTAATTGTTAGTTATCAATTATCAATCTTTTTAAAAAATAGTTTTCAATTTGTAAACTTTATATTACATACATAACAAACTTTCTAATTGAGTGGTATGAGCATTCACAATGCATCCTCTCTGATTCCCCTTATGGTGTGGATTCACATGATGATAGTGGACCGTTCTATTACCTGTTTCTTGTGTGGGAACCTTACTGATTTTCTTTCCTTCTAAGCATTTCCATATTTCAGTGATATTTGTACAGTGTGGACAGGAAGTTCTTCATAAAGCATGTCCACAAAACATGCAGAATGGTGTCTCCTCTCCGGTTTCTGATCTGAGAGATTCCAGTCCTCCTGCTTTTGTGATAATCAGGAAACCTGGCTATTTATCACTTTTCTTCATCTTCTAAAAGAGTCAGTTTTCATATAATCAGCTTACTGGTTGTGTTCCTGTTATTTCATTTATCTTGGTTACTTTTTTATTGTCTCTCCCAGGCCCGTGCTACCTATGCCATGGATATTACCTATGCATACTCACCTTTTTCTAGTTCCATTAGTTGGAAACTGAAGTAATCAATCTCAGAGTTTTACTTCTACACTATACAACTGTGTGTGGCTATGAATTCCTCATTAAGTTCTCTTCAGATGAACCCCACGGTTTGTTGTCTTGTGATTTCATTTAATCCAGTACAGCCATCCAGGATGTGAAAATCATTAAACACATGTTCATGACACAAATAATATAGTATATATCCATATATTCATCACTCACACTCACTGCCATGAGCCAGTGCAGACTCATCATGACCCTATAGACAGCGTAGAATTGTCCTTGAGCACTTCTGAAACTGTAACTCTTTAGGGAGAAGAAAGCCCTGTTTTTCTACTGTGGAACAGCTAGTACTTAAGAACTCCTGAAATTTCAGGTCGCAGCTTAATGAGTAACCAACACACCACCAGGATTCATTTATGCATACATATATTTAAATGTGTTTATGCATACAACATATAAATGAATGAATATTGAAATTGATGTGGTGTTTTGTAATATTTAGGAAGACAAGATTCTCAGAGAAAATGTTTTGGAGGGAAAGGAAACCCTAGATACTAAGAGGAAGCTCCTTGCTCCCATGCCTCCCCCATTGCCCTTGCCCAGAAGTCTGGCTCCTGTGCTCTGTGCAGCTCATGTGATCCCTATAGACTAAGGTCATTATTACAGGGAAGGTTGTGCCTGGATGGCACTGAGTCCTCTCACTGTTCCTCTCACACAGTAATGGACAGCTGTGCCCTCAGTGGTCATTGCGCTCAGCTGCGGGGAGAACTGCTTGGTGGATATGCTTTTGGCGCTTGAGAGTCAGCTGCATTAAGGCAGGTAATTGTTTCCTGATGCTCAAACATATTGATAACAAGTGCTGCAAACTTTTCTGCTGGTTGTGGTAGATTCAGGTCCAGAAATATGGAGCCACAAGAGACAGCAAATCTTAGGGAGAGGATTTGTGAGGGATTCATCACTCCTGGGCTCAAATCCTGATGCTGTACCTGTCACAGGGCACCCAGGACAGGGAGGAAAAAAATCCATGCTGACAACTAATGTAAGTCTCTTTTATGTTAACCCATTTTTGGAGTCTCTTGCTATTACGAGAGACATAACTTCCAGGCCAAAGAATATATGAAAGAAAATAAAAACTTGCGGACAAGTTATACAGTTTCTGGAGAATTGTGACCAGTGTGGTGCCTTTCACCATGTTTTGAACTTTAACCTGGAAATTGAAGGAGTGATCTGCATGTTAGAGCCCAAGGAGAACAAAGTAGAGATACTTTCAATCTTTTCTCAAAAAACCGAAAAGAGAGTCTAATGTCTTCATCTTCTCTGGAATTGGCTTCCATTTATTGAGAACTCAAGTTCCTTACACCAAAGAGTGGAGAAAATGTCTGGACACAGAAGGCTTAGAGAGTGTTAAGAAATTCTGATTTCATTAACCCCCAGCTGACAGTGGATATTACTTCTACTGTGTTCTCTCATTTCTCTGAATAGTCTCTTGAAAATTCAGTCCTCTTTCTTTAGCCTAACATGTAAATTAGCACGAGTTGAGATGGTGGACATGTACAGAGTTTTGAGATGCAAATGGGCAAAGGACATGAATAGATACTTGACTAAAGGGGACATTCAATTTGCAAAGATACACATACAAATATGTTAATTCCCATTACTCATTGGTGGTGTTATTGTTTATTTGGTTGACTTTGTTTTTGAGATCTTTTCTTGGAATGGTTACAGAATACCTGGCCATATTTTCTGGAAAACATTTTAAGCACTTTCACGGAATATTTTTTCTAAAACATATATGTTTAATACAACCTGTAGTGTGGTTTGTTTGTTTTTTCCATGAATTTTCATTGTGCATCACAGTAATACAGAATCATTGAAAGCTGTAGTAGTTTCTCTGTGCAACACGCTGTTCTGAGCAAATAACCTGAGAAGCTGTACTAACTGAAAACTATGACATCAAGATTGAAGGAAGCCAGGTTCATAATCCGGCACATGCAAATGACATAAAACTACATGTTGTAAGACAATATGACTTGTAGAACTTACTGATAAAGAGCAGGGATTACTTCCTTCACTTTAGATTAAAATTCAATGTAAAGAAAATTAAACTCCCTAATATGGGACCAATGGAAAGTATCAGGATAAATGGGGATAATATTGAAATTTGGAAGAAGTTCATCTCTCTTGGATCTACAATCAATATTCATGGAAGCTTGACTCAATCAACTGCTGCATTTAGTTGAGGAAACCTGCTGCACAGACCTCGTCAAAGGTGAAGAGCAAGGAAGTCTCTTTGAAGACTCAGATGTACCTGGCCCAAATTATGAGGTTTCCAATTGTCTCATGTGCATGTCAAAGTCGGACAATGAATGAAAAGGATGAAAGATCAAACGATGTACCTGAATTATGGTACTGGAGAATAATTTGATGGTAGGATGGACCACCAGAAGAACAAACAATTGTATATTGAATGATGTGCAATGCTTAATAGAAAGAAGGGAGGAGGTGATTACTTCATCTCAAGTACTTCGGACATTTGTTAGGAAAATCAGAACTTGGATAAGGACCTAATGCTTTATGAAACATAAGGTTATTAAAAAAGGTAACCTTTAACAAGCTAGATTGGCACAGTAACTGCAAAAAAGGCCTCATACATCACAACTGTGAGAATGAAGCAAGACCTACGCTTCATTCTGTTTTCTCTAGTGTTGCTGTGGGTCCAAATTTATTTGATAGGACTTAAAACAGCAAAATGCAAGGTCAATGACAAACATTGAACTCAATGCAGAGTAAGTGAAGGCATTCACCTTTCAAATTGGAATCAGATAAGGCTATCATTAAATACCAATCTTAATTCGTATTGTGCTGAAACTGTGGTAGTTAAATAATCTGGTGTTAGCTTGAGAATATTGAAAGTGAAGGGGTGGAATTTAGCCTGTCAATCGGGTCACAGCTTGATGACCTCATTTGGTAATGCTATGGAAATAAATAGCTTGCTGGAGGAGGGATACACACTCACTCTAGTTGTGGGATACAAAATGCCCCCCAGCTTTGTCTCACACAAATTTCTGACAAACAGAGGTTATTTGAAAGCTCATGGTGGGAGGTCAGATGCTTAGACATATTCCTCCTGCAGGCATCTGTTCCACTCTAGGTGGGGTACCCACCCAACTGTTAATGGTTTCCATGGAGAGCCAGGAAACAGGTCAAACCTGCTTGGTGACATACAAAGTTAGGCTGCCATCCTGAATCTAGGATCCACCCATCTTATCACATGTAAACCCTTAATCCCTCCTCTTCCTATAGTGTATGTACCCCTATATCACCCCCCCTACCACTACTGTATTACCTATACCACAACCCTTTTCTCTGATGTATGTCTTTACCTGTAATTCGGGGGCTTACATGCCCCACCCAAAAGAAGATATATAAGCCTGGGTTAACAATATAAAGCCCTCTCCCCTCACTCTCCCTGGCTCTCAGCTCTCCCTTCATCTCCCTCCATCCTTGCTCCCCTGTTCCCTTTCCCATTGTCCTCCTTCCTCTCCTCCTCTCTCCTGCCCTCCTGTCTCCCATCTCCACGTGGACCACCAAGTGGGGCTGAGGTGAGCATGCTACCAGGAAATGTGTCTGACTCCATTATTTCAATCTCTCTTCTAATCTCTCCGTATTCTCTAGGACTTTATTATAATCTTTATATATCTCAACTGTACTATTGTGCCTATCAAACCTGCAATTAGTTGTGGGAGGCTGACCTTTACCTCACACTCCCTGTGACACGTTCCTGCTGATAAGACACATGGAGCTACACTAGATTCCTGCAGCTGGAGGATCCTGTAGAGACCCCTGCCAGCATTGAGAGTTTCCATTGCCTCTGGATCCACAAGTCTTTCCGCCTACTGGCCTGCGATCTTCCTGTATCCAGGGTCATTGCATGTGTTGCATGAGTCTGAAGCGGTATTTTTAGATCGGTATTGGACATATGGGTTAATATAGGACGTATGGACTTGGATAGGATGTTTTCTCAATATACAATTGCTCTTTTATATAAAGGTCTTTCTTAAACAGATTTGAGTGTCTATGAGTTTGTTTCTCTAGTCCACCCTGACTAACACAAACTTTGAACAATAGCTATCAGTCAACAAATGAAAACCAAATGCATCCTAAATGGCAACAAAGAGGTAAAACTCTCTATAATTGCTGATGACAACTCTCTGTAATTGCTGATGATTTTCTAAACATAGAAAATCCAAAAGCCCTAGAAGAAAATTGTTGAAAGCTCTGAAAAGGAAATCAGAAAATAATATCATTTACAATAGCTACCTAAAAGATAAAATAAATGGAATAAACCTAAGAGAACCAAAGTCTTGTAGAAAGAAATCTATAAGAAAAACACTACTCCAAGTTACCAAAAGAAATGCAAATAATGAGACTAATGGACCATGTTCATGAAGCAGAAGGCTCAGCTTTGTGAAAATAACACACTCTAAGCAATCTATAATTATAATGCAATTACCATTATAATTAACGTCTGACCAAGATCCCAGTGTCTATCTTCAAGGACATGGAAATTACTGACCATATTTTAAAAGAAATGGGAGGAGATGAGTCACTCAGGGTTCAGTGTAGCAACAATGAAAATCAAAACCTTCCTCTAGTGCTTGAACGCTTCCTCCCCTCAATTCTCATGATCCCAATTCTGCCTTGGGGACCTGGTTAGACCAGAGGATGCACAGCGGTGCAGTAAGTATCTGGAAACAGGGAATCTAGGACGGATGAACCCCTTAGGACCAGCGGTGAGAGTGGCGACACCTGGAGGGAAGGGGGTATAGAAAGGGAGAACCGATCTAGGGGATCTACATGTAACCTCCTCTCTGGGTGATGGGAAACGGGAAGGAAGGTGAGGGGAGAGACCGGACAGTGTAAGATAAGATAAAATAATAATTTATAAACTATTAAGGGTTCATGGGGGAGGGGGGAGAAAAGAGGGAGGGGTAGGGGAAAAAGGAAAATGAGATGATTCCAGGAACCCAAGTGGAAGGCGAATTTTGAGAATGATGAGGGCAATGAATGTATAAGGATGCTTTACTCAATTGATGTATGTATGGATTGTGATAAGAGTTGTATGAGCCCCAATAAAATGATTTATTAAAAATTACTCTTCAACTTAAAAAAATGAAACAAATCCATCATAAAAAGGCCAAAACTACACAGACACTCCATACCTAGGAGATCCAGTGGTGTTGTAGATTACAAAATAGACTACTATTTGCAAGTTTTGCAGTTCAAGACCATCATCTAATCCTCAGGAGAAAGACAAAGCTTTCTGATCATGGAAGGTTTTACAGTCTCAGAAATCCAAAGGGGCAATGATGGATGGTTTATCCTGTACAGTTTCTATGAATCTTAATTGATTCAACAGCAGTTAAGTTGGGTGTTTGGGGGTGGGGGGACAATCCCTATAACTGCACCTGAGATTGACCTATGGGAAAAAGGACAATCACAGTTTAAGTGGATCATCGCTAGACTTGTCTCTGAGTCCCTAAGACAGTCTTCTCTGGAAATGTCCACCTGGAAAAAAAATCACTCACTTGTGTCTCAGGTATTCTGGATGTGAATTAGCTAGTTTCTAGAGAATATACTAGAACAGATTGATCCAGATATAAAGCCAAGGGTCACACAGCAGAATATGTTTCACAAATCCAGGCAGATGAACTACCTCAAGAAATGATTTCAAAATACTTTCCCTATGCAAATGAATGGATTGAAATTGAGGACACAACCTTGTATGAGTGTGCAAGATAAAAACAAATTTTAAAAAAATGTCCCCAAACAAAGCAACACACTCAGGGAATTAAAATAGAGATAAAATGACTCCAGGTGGGAATACACAGTTAAAATGGAGTCGGCATAAGTCTAAACATAGGACAAGCTACTAGAAACTTCTTCAGAGGAAACAGAAATTTACCTTTGGGCAATAAATAAGCAGGAGCAGCTCCCACACTCCCCCGGCTTTGTAAAAATTAAAGAAACAACGCAAAATTCTTGAAGAGTGTATGTGGGAAGGGAGATCTTCCGTACTTGGCTCTTGCCCTTCTATCGAGACCAATACGCTTTCCCAAAGAAAGACTGGCCTTCACTTTGGCTGAGTTCCTGCTCACTGAACCCCATCTTTGTACAGCTGGGCCTGTCTCTTTCTCCTTTTACTTGCCACCTGCCAGACTGTTGACTGATAGCCACCAACCTGGGTCACCTCGCTTGAGGCCTCCAGTCCTGGAAGGACTTAGCCCAGCTACCTGGGAATGCCAATCATGTCTCAGTGCGCGGTGCGTGCGCTGGAATATCACTTCAACAACCTCAAGGGTGGGTGTACTCCCCGCAGACACCCTACTGGCTGGCAAGGAGCCAGGGCATTTCCAGACCTGGGTTCTCCCCGCGCCCCGCTCCCCGGGGAAAGTTACTGCACAGGTCACAACATTGGGCAAACCTCAGGAGGAAGCCCTAACCTTCTGTGCACCAGCTGCAACCACTCGCTTCCTGAATAGCGCTCACTTCTTCATAGCGAGAGAAGAAAGGGACCCGGGGCTCATCTTTGAGCTGAAGATGTTCCAGGAGTCTCGGGGAGGTGGCACACTGTATGGAGACAATGCAGGGGGCTTAGGAGAGACCTGCAAAGCGACTAATCGGGAACACAGATGCCCAAAGCCAGTCTGGGATCCCCTTTTCTCCAACAGGTTTCTCGCAAGGAATTCCAACCAATCCCCAAACAGGGGGATGGGACCAGTCTCTGGGACACCCTCCCACATCTCACCGTACAAGGGGAGAGGTACTGGATAAGAGGAGGTGAGGGGAGAAGGGTGCTTGCACCCGAGCCAGGCTGCTGTGTGCGGCAAGGTCACCCCAACTGGTCACCAACACGACCCCAACGTGGGCGCGCCGACTACACAGAGCTCAGGCTGCAACACTTCTCTGGCTCCACACCGTGCACAGCAAGTAGGAACCTAGCTATGACCCTCACTTCTGGCTAGGACACTGCCACTTCTGTCCTGTCTCAGCGTGACCCGGAATAGGAGAAGCATAGTCATGGGTGTGATTGGGAAACACATAAGTGAAAATTCAGTCAGGACAGACTTCATTAAGCACAGATATTCAGGAAAATATGGATGTGGTAGAGGTTAATATGGATGTGGCAGAGACATCAAAAACAGTAGTTCCTGGTGCTTAAATTCCCACCAACATATCTGAAAGTTTGTTCTTCATAACACTGACCATACAGGAAATAATTCAGATGAGTTGGAAATAATGCAATGTGTAGGTCTTAGTGGGGAAAACCCCCCCACCTGATTCTTATCCTGAAAAACGGTTAGATTAGTATTACATGTATGATCAAAGTCACATATCCCATACAGCACTGAGCTAAAAGCACCAACCTGTGACATTCAGTATCCACATCAGAAAAGGTGACGCCTGAGTCACTGTGATAGTGGGTCAGGATGTCATTCTCTTACAACCAGAATCTCACAGCTGTGCTCAGGGCCTCATAAAACAATTAACAATACACTTCTACCATATCGACACAGTTGTATACAAAATAAACTGAATATGTTCTTCAGCTCTTGGATAGTCGAGTACATTTTAACTTCCAGGTGGTGCTTATACATGTCTGAGACTGAGAAAATCAACCACTGCATCACCTGTCTAGTTTTGGACTATTGTCTATAAGGACACTACTTGCTGTGGTAAAGATGAAACATGTTCTATAAAATGTAAAACACAAAAGCCTAAGGAGCTGTTTCTCTGCTCTCTGTGGTTCTATGAGTCAGAATTCACACAACAGCTCTGACTTTATTGTTCTTCTTTTAAATGTATTTTCTTATTCTATATATGTAAAACCTTTAGAGTTTTGTGTATTTGCAAACCGGAGGCAAAAACAAGAGATATATCACTTCAACCATGGAGCTTGGTAAACAAGAGGAAAACTTTTTAGATTGAAAGAGGCTGAGACAATGGGCTCAAATATAAGAACAATTATGAGGATGGTTTAGGGCAAGCCAGTGTTTCTCCCTGTGGTGATATGGTCACTATGATTTGGAACTAACTTAGTGACACCTAACAACAACCTCTCTTGTACAGGGACTGTATGTACAATAAGTACTGAAATGTTAGAGTGTTTCTTTTTAAAATAAGCAGTAAAGTAATAATCATTCCAGAATCTTGTTGAAAAAAATATAATCATGGTCTTAATATGTATACCTGCAATATGAATCAATAGTAAAGGACAAAATTGAATAAATATAGATTTGTACAAGAAACCTTTTTATTAATGCATGAGAAACTTTAAAAGAAAATTTTTTGACTACAGAGAATATGGGGTAAAATTATTTATAAAATACACTCTACAACAGAATATATTATACTAATATTTTAACAATAAAGGAACATATTTGATGATTACATAATATTGGTTTAGGTGAGTGAGTAGATCATACATCAGACCAGTTTATCTTTACATTTGTGGAAATGGGATGGATTGAGTTAGAGAGCGCCTATCCCTGACTTTGAGTTCATATTTCAACTTGATTAAGTGGGATTATTACCAGGGATACAAGAATGTTTCAATATTAGAAAAAATTAATGTAACCAACCACATAAATAGGACAAATAATAAGAACCATATCATATTAATAGATGCGTAAAAGGCATTTGACAATATCTACTACCTATTCCTGATAAAAACCCTCAATAACATAGAAATAGAAAGGAGAGACCTCAACACATGAAATATATTAAAGGAAACATTCTGTGTAGGACAATTAGTTGACTGTAACTTGGTCGAAATAGACACTTATTCACATAGAAAGGTTTCATAAAAACCTATGTGAACATAAGAACCCACAGATTGAGGGGAAATAAATCTTTAGCAGTGCGGGGAGAGAGAGAGAGCAAGGGAGGAGAAGAAGACAACAGGATAACTGGCATTTTCAGGGATTCCCCATCTTGATGCTCACCTGATCATACACAGGGAGCAGAGCCTGAAGCACAGGGAGCAGAGCCTGAAATCAGTGTCTGAGTTTCAGAGGCGTCCAGGTGAAAAGCAGGAGAGATGTGGTCAGGTGGAGCAGATGGCAGCAGATGCTGTCAAGTGTGTGTCTCTGTGGCCCTAGCTGCTGGAGTGTCTCTTGGGGAAATTCCCACTTGGGAAGCATGCCTTCCACCCATCACTTTTCTTTCAGTTTGTCTTTGTGCCTGGACTTGTGTGGTGTTGGGATTCAAATGCAAATGCTTTTCAAATGCAAGCTGGGCCACCCAAAGTGCTCAGATTTCAGCAGGGCTTCCAGACTAAGAAGAAACTACTAAGAATGAATCCTTTGCCTTGCCAGGCCCTGAGCCTCACCTCCAGGAACCTCCCTCCACGACACCCTCATTACCTCCAGGCCCCGCCCCTTCCCACAGAGACCACCCCACCCCCTCCCCAGGTGATAGTTTCCTGCTGAACCCATTTCCTCTGAGTGAGAAGGATCCAAGAGTGCGGCCCAAGAGCTTCTGTGGGTGAGTTTCTGTGTTTCTGTGCTGATCCCTGGCGCGGAATCCCCTGCAGGCCTGGAGTCCCAGCTGTGTCCGGGTTCCCGTGGACGTTACACTTCCCGCACCCCATACAACAGTGTTCCAGGTCGCCGCGACCCCCTGGGACATTTCCAGTTAAATCCTTATTGAATTGGTTGCAGGCCTTTGCCTTCGGGCGCGGGAATACTCTGGCCGTTTTTCCTGCTCAGAGCTCCTCCGTCCAGAAAGGCGCGATTGCGTGTTTTTTTTTTTTTTTGGGGGGGGGGTTTGCCTGGGGCCTGTCCCTTCGTGTCAGGTCGCGGGCATGAGAGCATGGGGACCCCAGAGTGGCCTTTACTGAAAGGAGAGGCAGCCTTTCAGTCATCAGGCCACCCCACTGATGACCGAGGTGTGTATTAGAGCTTAACTTCTCAGCACCCTGCTTTGCAAAGGGGTACCAGAGCAGTGACAGCCCCAAATCCCCGCACAGATCTGGTCCTTGCATAGATTGCAGAGCCCCACATGGAGTGAGCCTCTATTGAGTGGTTTCTGCCCAGGAACCAAGGTAGTAGGTAATCTGGCCCTCAGGCTTTGCAGGGTGGCTTTGCTTCACCTCTGCAGGCAGCCCATGGAGAAGCAGTTTCTCTTGGAGGTTTGCCTGAGTGTGTGTCCTTGATGGAGGTCACCAAACTGGAGACAGTCCAGGGGACTCCTAGTCAGGAGCCACTTGCTTTTAGCCTTTCCCTGACTGCATTGGTCAGGAGGCCCTGGACCCATTTTGTAAGCCTGCTATCTAAGGATGGAATGTCTGCCATTGAGATGCATGCTTTTGTGAGTTTCCTTTGCCCCGCCCCTCCCCCACACCCTCTTTGGCTCACATCTCAGTTGTGAACCTTGGAAGCCATTTCCACCTCCTGTTGGTGGCTTCCTTCATTCAGATGATGTGTTTGTGCCCTTGTGCTGTCTTTGTCTCATAAGATTTAATAGATGTTCTCTTTAAACTATATTTAAAACGCGGTCTCCTTTTTACTCTACTGCATGTTCTTAACCATTTCTGCCCATCAAAAACTAGCTTGTGCTCTGATTTGGACTACAAAAGGAACTCCAATCTCAAATATAATTTACGGAGAACATTTATTAATTATTAAAAGAGACAAAGAGAATACAAAGACGCGGACCCATCACCGGATGGAGATCATAGTGCAGTTCAGGGAAACAGTCAAGTCGGGAATCGAATGAAATAAGATTGCAACAGAGGAAACGGTCACACGTTTCTGATTGGTGGAGCATCAGTACAGCATGTTATAAATGGGACTACAGAAGCAGGGACAGGACTGTAACTGAGCCACCTTCATTGCCAGATAGAGCATTTTACAAGATTGTTCCAAGTCCTTCTGACCCAGGCAGTCAGAGCTCAACTGCTAAGGCATGGCTCCTGATTATAGGACCCTCTGCATTACCTGGAGATCAGTGAATGGTATTCACCTTCCCAGTTCCTCTGTCCCTGGGCCAATTTAATCTATTTCCTTGCTTGATGATCAGAAAGAATTCAATGGAGGCTTAATCTACAGCCATCTATCCTATAGAGCTTTACTCACTGGAGTGCTAAGACTTTAATCTCTAATACAGCTCCTTAGATTTGTGTCTGCGGATGCTGGACTTTTCCACTTGGAGTGTGAAGAGCCCCGGGGGGGGGGGATGTTTCCCCTATAAGCCTCATCTCAGAGATTGGTTGCATTGATGGCTCATCTCTCTTTAAACTGCCACTTTCCCCCCTGCCGCCACCTTCTTATGATCCTTCTTGGCTCTTAGAGCTTGCTGGCCCAGATTTAATATCCACTCATATTTTTAATAGGGAGTTTTGGTTTCCTTTTACATCCTTTTGATTTGCAGGACCCAGCAATTATTTTACTTACTTATTTTCAAGTCATTTTATGTATTAATGTGGAGAAATAATAGGTCGTCCCCTGTAGTGTTTCAGTTTTGAAAATCCACAGGGCAGTTCTACTCTGTCCTCGGGGGTCACTGTGAGTCAGAATTGATGTAAGTTAGTGGCACATGTGGTCAAGGTCAGCACTTTTTGGTAATTTCAGTTATTTTATTTTCACAGTGACATAGATTGAAATCCATCATTTATCCTACTGGATACAGAAAGCGTTTGAAATATCCTGATGTTTATTAATTAACCAGATGAATTTAGCTTCTATATTTTCCAGCTTATGCTTGAGTTGGTCCCCATCCTCCCCAACCCCCTCTCCCCACATGATTTATTTTGAAATCATTAATAGTGGACATACATCCACATCCTAATGGCTGCATACTGTGACTGAACGACCCTAAGTCTCATTTGCTAACCTGCTGACACTCGCCTCTATATTTCCATTGCTTAAGCTTGCTATTTCTGCATTGGTCCCCGGACCCACCAGATTCAAAATGTTAGTGGGCTGCTGCCCATGCCCATGTTGGATATCAGCAGGAAGTTCCCTAGCTGCTCCACCCCCCTTAGTCAGCGTGTACAGTTGTGATCGGAGGAGAAAAGTATTCCCGCCCGTTCGTGGTTTCTTGCTGTATAAACCAGAGTTCAAGTAGTGCGCTTGGGGCCCGATGGATTGAGCGCCAGCTGTTTCCTGGCGGCCAGCTCCAGTGAAGCTTTGCATTTGATCCTTTTCCCTGTGGCCCTGATTAATCTTTTGATTTACTTTTTTTTCATATGTTAGCTCTTCAATTTGTTTGCATTTGCTGTTCAAGAACTGAGTCCTACTAATAGCTCCTCCTTTTAAAATTTGTGTCATGATTATTTCTAATAGAAGGCAACCTCCAGATATATAACTGTTATATATAGTAAGATAGCATGTTATTTAAAATAAGATACCATTTTCTCTGTGCCCCACTGCATGGTAATGCTTGAATGTTCTAGCCTTTTATCCACGCGTTCTTGATAAGAGGCTTGTTTTGTCCACTGCGCTACAGTGGATTCTGTGAGTGATGTCACAGCACCTTCCACTCCTCCTTGGGGTTTCTAGGCTATAATCGTGCGTTACCAGATGGCCACTTCATGGAGCTGCCAGTCCTTTAACCACTGGAGCAGTGGGGCTTCTTCACGTACTAATTTAGATGGGCCACACTGACATGTTATTCATTGCAGACATGGTGATTCTTAATGGGAATTATATTTGTTTTTGATTTAGTCATAATTTCAATGTAATATCCATGTGTATACATAGACAAGAATATGTGATCATGTTCAATTTCCCCTTTGGTTAGGTGTCATGGAGTTAGTTCCATCTCATGGCTATGTCATGTGTTATAGAGCAGAACTGTTCCATAGTTTTTCTAGAGCATCATGTTTGTGGAAGCAGATCTCCTGTTCTTCCACAGTAATGCGGGCTGTTTACCCCCATCAAGTCTCAGGGGAACAGTCTAGTGCAAGCTGTTTGTGCCACCTAGAAACTTTGTCCCACCCCCCAAAACAAACTCACTGCCACACAGTCAATTCTGACTCATAGTGTTCCTCCATAGGTATCTGATAACAAAATCTATACAGAAGCAACCAGCCTCATTTTCCTTTTGCAGATGTGCTGGTGAGGTTGAACTGCCAGCCTGCAGAGTAGCAAATGATACCAGAATTCATTTTTCCCCCAAAGGAATGAACCAAATCAAGCATCTGCCATCAAACCCACACCAACTCCTGGAGACTCCATGTGAGTCAGAGTGCAGGGATGTTGCCGAGGGGTTTCAGTGACTGGTTTCTCAAGTGCATCACCCAGGCTTTCTTCCCTGGAGACTGAGTAGACACAAACTTCCAGCCTTTCCATGAACACCTATCCATGGTAACCATTATCATGCTCAGGGACATAAAAAACTAAGCAAGACACACATGTGTGTATGTACACACATGCCAGAACCTATGAAACCTGGCAATCTATCAAAGAAGGAAAATTCAAAACTACAAGGAGATTGAGTTTCTAACTATAACATGAAAAACCACACAGTTGAATTTGTAAAATTTGCAGGACCCAGAAAAATAAAGTCATTCTGTAAATTTTCAGCTCTCAAGTTTTTATGTGTATCGTACATATATACGGTAACCTAACTGGTCTCTTTACCATAGATAGAGAATAAAATTAATATCAGCTTTAATAGATCTTTAAGAGAGATGCTATATGTAAATAGCTTAGTATTCTTTCTGAATTATCATGGAAGATGAACAGGGATCCTAAATACTTTTAAGATGTACAATATTTGAGGAATTAAAAAAGATTTATGACATTATTCTATTTAGCATAATTTTGCACTGTTTAGCATAATCTATTAGGAAAAGATATGCAGTAGCTTCCAAATGGAAAAATTCCATTATTTTTATTCCATTTTCCCATGGCCTTTTTCAAAAACCCCTTGTGCATTCATGGCATGAAGGATTGGCTACCAATGAGCTCCTTGTATCTCAATTAAGTAATACTTGTTAAATATCAATCATTTTGCCTACCATTGGGTTCCATATGGTGACCGTATGTGGTTTCAGAGTAAAACTATGCTCCGTAAGATTTTCATTGGCTAACTTCAGAAGTTGTTGATTTCTTCTAAGGTTGCCTTCAGTCTCTAATCATTTGTTTGGTAGCTGAGCACTCTGTTGCTCACACTACTCAGGGACTCCATTTAGGGACCTGCATCTTGAAGTGTGAGTGCTTACAGGCAGAGCCCTGTGTAGCCTGATGTGTCAGGAATTAGCTTCCCTTACAAATTGGTGGGCCTTTCTGGAGCTGCTTTTCTTTTTCTGTAGGTCTTTCATGAGTTCCTGTAATGATACTTTATTGTATGTGGGACACGTGAACAAAGGAGTCCTTTTGTCCAGTGGGTTAAATATTGGGCTGCTGACTGCAAGGGCAGCTGTGCACACTCACCAGAAATGTGCAGAGAAGATGAGTCTGCCTGCTCCACTAAAGATGTGCAGGCGTGGGAGTCCTACAGGGAGTTCTGCTCTGTGATAGCTCTGCTGTGAGTTGGACCAGATGTGGTGGCAGGGAGTTATGTGCGGACAATGCCAACCCTTGTTCTTGACCCCTTATTAGCTATTTGAGGCTAAATGCAATTTGATTCACATTTTTTGTGGACTCTTGTGAAGTGAAAAAAATAAAATATTTTTTGTTGACAGCTTTGGGAACTGATATATTAGTGGAGGAGAGTTTTTTGGAACATGCTATTTTTTTTAATCATTTACGTTGGGCTCAGACAACTCTTATCACTATCCATACATCCATCCACTGTGTCCGATGTCTCCCTTCACCCACTTTTCTGTTGTTCATCCCCCATTTGTCTTTAGTGATCTTATAGGGAAAGTGAGCACACAATGGTATGAAATTTTGGAACATGCTACTTTTTTATTGATTTCAATCTTTTTGCATTTCTTCATTGAAATCCCAACGACACACCTTTCTGACTTCCTTTATCCTTATAAAAATGTATTTGTTCAACCTGGGCTTTGACTATCCTTAAAACATAGCAAGTACATTTCTTCCTAATACCCTGTGGTCTGGTATTTTCTCCTCTAGGAACAAACTCTTTTGGACTACCCATTAGTTAATCCCATCACATCCTTCAAATCACTGTTTTCAATGAATGCAATTGATTAGACTACTAAGGGCAGATAAGGAAAACCACTTGTAAACAAAAGGGCCCCATAGGCAGGTACACAGAATGATTTCACAATGAAATCAGCTGAGAGAGTACCTGTTTTCACCGCCCCTCTGTATTGAGGACAGATGTTTGCTCTGGGTCCTAACTAGAGTAATTAATTAGAGGCATTTAAAAGGATGCTTTTCTTGTTGTTAGTTACCATCTAGTTTTCTCCAATTTATTACAACACTGTGCACCCATGGTGATGTAGTGTGCTATGCGTTGGGTTGGTACCCACATGTTCAGCCATTCAAAACCGCTCACTGGTCCACAGTAGAAGATGAGGCTTTCTACTCCCTTAAAGAGTTGCAGTTTCAGAAACGCACAGGCCCTGTTCTACTCTGCTCTGTGGGGTTGCTTTGAGTCAGAATTGACTCAATGACAGTAATTTTTAAAAAAAATGTACACCAGAAAGAAAAACATGCCCTGTGACCTCCGTACTCTGACTTCAACATGGTCAGCTTTTATCTCTGAGACTGGAATGGTGACTTAGAGCTCTTCACATATTGGTCATAAACCTGAACGTCCTCATTTGCATTTCTTTTAACTATTGCCTCTTTTGTTTTACTTTCTTGCTGGTGCTTCTTCATGCTCCACTTATTTTCCAGTGTGGGAAGTTCCATGAATGCTTATTGCTAACGAGCTTTTCATTTAGTGGCTGACCATGGAGCTTCCCTCTCCGGCCCCTGAAGACCTAGGTGCTCTTTGACTCCTTAGCCTGTATGTTTGAGAAACGGAAATCGAACTGAGCATTTGCAAATTCATCACAGAACCTTCCCATGTTGTTAGAATTTCCTTATCATGCCAGGGTTCTCTGGCTAGTGTTTCCTAAAGTGATCATTTTATTTCTCCCTACACTAGCTCACGAAATGTAAATATGTATGTGTTAATGCTTAGGCTCCACCTCTGTTGCATTTCTCATACGAGTTATTATCATTTGGCCTTGTGCTTTTGTTCTTGTTATTTACTGTGGAGTGTTTTCAACTCATAGCCACCTCATGTGTCCAGGGTTGAACTGTTGGTTTTGGAATGGTGTGCCCTCTCAGAACACATTGGTCTGGTTTTGTTCTGATTTGCTCAATGGTTTTTTATTTGCTCAATCAATCTAATAATTTCTTATATGCAAGAGCCAGTTGTACGGCCCTGAGGTAAGCAGTATTGTCTGAGGGTCCTGGCTTTTCCAGGACAATGCGTTCCAGTTATCTGAATTGAATAGATTGTTTTCTTCGTCTCCTCTTTGTACTACACAGAAGATCCAGATCATCTCTGTAACTGATGACTGACAGAATAAAAAGCTCTGGGCATATGAACAGAAATGTAATTGCCAGGCATTTAGTTGTACACACATGGACCTGCATGCTGACCTGGTTCAACAAGTTTTCATTTGAGCAATACTGAAATTGTGAGTAATGTTGGTGACTTCAGCTCTATCCCATTGGGAGCAACATCTGCTTAAAAGTGAGTGACAAGAGGACTAAATGAGCCAATGTGGCCAAATCTTTTTGGAAATTGCCTCAGAATCGTGGTTGCTGAATAAATGCAGTGTTTTATCATGAACATGTTGTGTGAAAGAGGCCCTAGTGGTTCACTGGTTTAATCGATGCCGCTGGCCAGACCCTCTGTGGCTCCAGCATTCCAGGCCCATCAAGGGAGGCCAAGGAGGCTGCGTGGGCCCGTGAAGATTTACAGACTTGGAAACACTAGCGAGCAGTTCCACTCCCTGTTTTATGGTCAAAATGAGTTAAAATGTACTTGACCGCAGTCCATTTGGTTTTGGTTCATCATGAAGGAATGGGAAGGCTTTAAAACCCGGCACCCGATGCACTGCTGTGGATGAGATTTTGAAAGGCTTATTGGATCGACACTAGGTTACACTGTTGTAGCAGAATTGTGGAGTGACCGTGACAGCTCATGCGACTTTATGCCATAGCTAGTTGGCCATGCTGTGAAATCTTAGCATAAAGTGCAACCTTTTCTATGTTGTTGTTAGGTGGCTTCGTGTCCATTCCAGCCCCTAAAGCCCTCTATGTAACAGCGCGACACACTGCCCTGTCCTGCACCATCCTCACATGTTCCCACGTTGGAGCCATTGCGACAGCCCCTGTGTCGATCCATGTTGGCGAAGGCCTTTCTCTTCTTTGCCTCTCTCTCCCTCACCAAGCACCATGTCCTTCTCCAGGGACTGGTCCCTCCTGAAAAGATGCGGGAACAAAAGTATGACAAGTCATGGAGGCCAGTCCCACAGCTGAGAGAATGCTAGTGGTCATCATGTTCAGCTAGTCGGCCTTCCATGATCTGCAAATGTGAAAAAAATCTTTAAAAATCTAAAATGTGAAAAACATCTCAAAGCCTGGTATGTAAGTCCTAGTATCCTAACAGTTTAACATTGAAATGCACTGAAGTTCAGTCAACTTATAAGAAAATTGGAACCTAAGTACATTTTCCCAATCAGCAAAAAGGACATGCTATTATGATACTGAATATATTGTGCTCTTTTGTCAGTATATCCTATGAGCTTAGTGTGTATTGATGTGCGTATCCAGTATTTTTTGAGGGGAGCAGTCCATAATAATTACATGACAGTAGCTTTGTCTCAGTGGGAAAATTTTCAAGATATCTGCATATATTCTTTTTTTTAATTATTATATTACAACTCATCACAATCCATACATCAATTGTGTAAAGCACATTTGCACATTCATTTCCATTATCAATCTCAAAGCATTTGCACTTCACTTAAGCCCCTGGCATCAGCTCCTCATTTTTGCCCCTCCCTCCCCACTACCCCCTCCCTTATGAACCCTTGATAACTTATAAATTATTATTTTGTCATATCTTATACTGTCCAAAATGTCCCTTCACCCACTTTTCTGTTGTCAATCCCCCAGGGAGGAGGTTATATGTAGATCCTTGTAATCAGTTCGCTCTTTCCACCCCACCCTCCCTCCATCCTCCTGGTATCGCCACTCTCACCACTGGACCTGAATGGATCATCCACCTTGGATTCCTTGTTTCCATGTTCCTATCTGTACCAGTGTACAGAGGGTATCTATATTCTATTGTTACCTTTCACTCTTGCCCGGTTTCCCTTTTCAATAGCTTGTCCTATCTCATTGAAAATACAAAATACACAAGCGTGCAACTGCAGAGTGACTGGAAAGTAGGCGAGTAACATAGACACTCTATAGAAAATTTCATAATTCCCCAAATAATCATCTCTATCACCAGGTAATACGTCAGCTCTTGATCACGTAGAATTCTCCAAGAAGATACCATGACTCCAGGGCTTTGGGTCCCTACTTTGTTAGTTCATACCAGCAGCTCTCCAATGGCTAAGGAGGGGCGACAGGGAGAAGCACAAATTCTGCAGTGTTTCCTAGTTGTCATCTTCCTTTCACCCTGTGCTTCCTGTTCTGATAAATATTCTAATTTCAATCCTCCCTCCAATGGAAGAGAGGATATGAATTTGGAATCGAGGCTTTTATTTTTGATCATTCATCTGATTTATGTGTTCTGACTGTTCTCTATTCTGAAACAGCTAGATAGAAATAAGGCTGCAGTTGGTCACAGACAAACTGTACAGAGATAAACTCATTATGCTAGAAGCATGCAGTCCTTGGGATAACATGTAATTAGTGAGGGAGTGTGTCTAGTGCAGTGTTTCTCAACCTTCCTAATGCTGCAACCCTTTAATACAGTTCCTCATGTGTGCTCACCCCCCAACCAAAAAATTATTTTCATTACTGTAATTTTGCTACTGTTATGAACGGGAGAACCCTTTGAGAGGGTTGTTCAACCCCCAAAGGAGTTGCAACCCACAGGTTCAGAACAGCTGATCTAGTGGGTGAAGTGGGTTAGCTAAACCCTGATGGAAATCCTTAGAGCAAGACCCCTGTGTCTAATGCCCATGTGAAGTCTCTGTTTCCCCAGGACTGTCTTCTTCATCCTTTCACATAGTGGAATGCATGGTACCTTGCCAAGCCAGAATATACGGGATGTTTTAGGACACTGTGGCTGTTGAGGAGGTGGCTCTGAATTTCTCCGAGGAAGAATGGGCATTGCTGGACCTTTCTGAGAGGAAACTATAGAGACACGGGATGATGGAAACTTTTAGAAACCTGGCCTCAGTAGGTATGAATATTTTCATTAAAAACGGAAAGATGTGTGCGTGCGTGTGTATATGTATATTTGTGTATGTTTCATACTCAGTGATGCTATTGCAGTATGTGAGCTGAGTAATGGGAATACTTTGTTATATAAACAAGTGTAGTACTTTCCTCTCAGGAGCATGATGTCATGTTTCCCCATGAATATAAGGCTCTTAGTGTTATACTGATTTCTTATAGCAAGTGTGACTATGAGTCTACTAAGTTTCCTTACGTGTTATAAATGTGAGTGTTGACCTTTGGTGCAGAGAGGCTATGTGTGCATTGTGCCTTGTAAGAGCTCTGTGTTTTTTCAAGGTTAACATGATAGCTTTATCTATTTATTATCTATTTATCCATTGTGTGTCAAGCACAGTTGTACATGTGTTACCTCATCATCCTCAAAACATTTGCTTTCTACTTGAGCCCTTGGTATCAGCTCCTCAATTTCCCCCCTCCCTGCTCACTGCCTCTCCATCATGAACCCTTGATAATTTATAAATTATTATTTTTTCATCCTTACACTGTCCGATGTCTCCCTTCACCCACTTTTCTGTTGTCCATCCCCCAGGGAGGGGGTTTTATGTAGATCCTTGTAATGGGTCCCCCCTTTCTGCCCCACCTTCCTTTCACCCTCATGATAGCACCACTCTCACCACTGGTCCTGAAGGCATCTTCTGTCCCAGATTCCCTATGTTTCAGGTTCCTATCTGTACCAGTGTGCATCCTCTGGTCTAGCTGGATTTGTAAGAGAATTAGGTTCATGATAGTGGAGGGGAGGAGGAGCATTTAGGAAGTAGAGGAAAGTTGTATTTTCATTGTTTCTACACTGTACCCTGACTGGCTCGTCTCTTCCCTATGATCCTTCTGTAAGGGGCTGTCCAGTTGCTGACAGATGGGCTTTGGATCCCCAATCTTCACTCCCCTTCATTCACAATATGCCCGATACTGATCCCATCGACACCTTGTGCTTTTTCCATGTGGGCTTTCTTGCTTCTAAGCTAGATGGCCACTTGTTTACCTTCAACCCTTTAAGATCCCATATGCTATATCTTTTGGTAGCTGGGCTCCATCAGTTTTCTTCACATTTTCTTTGCACACAGTTGTCTTCAGCTATCATCTTAGGAAGGTGAGCATCGTGGAATGCCAGGTAATAGAACAAAGTGTTCTTGCATTGAGGGAGCACTTGCATGGAGGCCCAATGTCCATCTGATACCGTAATACTAAACCTATTAATATATGCACCTAGATCTATTTCCCCACCCTAATATAAATATATTTACATATGCACATGCTTGTATTTAGACTTCTGTAAATGCTCTTTGTCTCCTAGTTCTTTCCTCTATTTCCTTTTACTTTCCTCTTGTCCCACTATCATGCTCTGTCTGTAGTTCAGTAATTTCAGGGTTTCAGTAATTCTTCTCAGTTACATTGCCTTGATCAATCCCTACCAGGCATCTTACACCCTCCTTGCCACTTATTTTGTGTCAGGGGAAAGGCCAGACCCTAACACATCACAGCGGGTCGGTTGGTGCAATTGTACAGTGATAATAAATAAAGATTATAGTAAAGTCATAGGGAGCATGAGAGATAGAAGAGAGATTGAAATAATGGAGTCAGACACATTTCATAGTTGCATGTTCACCTCAGCCTCACTTGGTGGTCCACATGGGGAGAGAAATATTTATTGCTAACCAAGGCTTTTATATCATCTGGGGATGTGCAGGCCCCCTAATTACAGGTGAAGAAATCCATCACAGGAAAGTGTTGTGCTATAGGTAATATAGTAATGGGAGTGGGCTGCTGTAGGGGTTCATATGCTGTTGGAAGAGGAGGGAGTAAGGGTGTGCATGTGACAAGATGGGCGGACCCGAGATTCAGCATGGCAGCCTAACTTTGGATGTCACTGAGCAGGTTTGACCTGTTCTCTGGTTCACTGTAGAAATCATTATCAGTAAGGTGTACTGTAAACCCACCTTGCAGGGTCTAAATTGAAGCCTTTAGGGGGAAGTATCCCATTGTCCTTAACAGCAGGGATGGGCCCTATATGTGGTGGGACTAGACAGTCCTCTGACAGCTGATTGCCTTCAGGGAGGTAACTTGACAATTATTTACCATTAATTGTGAGCAGTGTCCTAAGTCTAACATATATTTGGGGGAGATGACTTGGAGAAATCTTTCTGTTTCCCACTATTTTGGATCACTTATTGATTGTTCCCTTTTCCCTGGGTTGGTTAACACCACTTTCTTTCCCCCACCTCCCCTTCTCCCATGTCATGCTCCCCGCCCCAACCATGGGTCCTGTTGCTTTCTCCTCCAGATTGTTTATCTGGCCTATATTATCTAGTTAGAAGTGCAGATATAATATGCACACACACACACACACACACACACACACACACACAAGCACACATACACACAAAAGAGCAAAACAAAATGACAAAAGAAAACAAAACAACAGCAACAAGAAAAAAAGGGAAAAAAGAGAAAAGCCTGTAAAAAGTTAGAGGTCTGTATGTTGACCTTTAGGAGTGCTCTTCTGTGGAGTCTGATGGGGTGCCACGCCCTGGCCCCCGAGTCTAATTTTGGTACTCTTGGGACTTCCTTGCTCTACTTCCCTTGCTGTTCTGTTGCACAACACCCTTAGTGTTTTGCCTGGGTGTGGTGGGGTCAGATCAGATGCAATTCCCAAACTGTCTCCAGTGTTGTCCCCTATAGGGCTATAGGTCAGTGAGGGATGTCATGACTCATAGTCGGGGCAGCCATAGTGCTTCTTTTTGCATGGGCTGCTCAGAGCAGGCATATTGTCCTCAAAGCTTGGTGGGCCAGGATGTGTGCTCCACTCTCTCTTCCTCCCCCTTCATTTTCTCCCGTGTGCTCTGATCAGACATGTCCCTTTCCCTGAGCTGTAGCTTCAGTGTTGTCCTCTGAAGTAAATTCTTCTGGGGGAAGGGGCAGCTGTCCTCTTAGTTGGGATTGGGGCTGGCCCCTCTGATATTTTTGTTATAAATAGATTTTCATCCACCAAAATTCCACAGACCTAGAGGAGCATAGGACTGGCTCAGTGTCAGGGAATTGTTGATTATCTTTTCACACTTTCCTTGTGATGTGTTTTTCTCCAAGAGCAGCATGTCAGGTACACCTTTTCACCCTCATATGACACTAATGTGATGGGGATCTGCCTTAGGCTGGGTTCTCTAGAAAAATAAAACTATAGACACTGACATATGCATAAGAGAGAGCTTTTCATCAAGAGAACATCCCAGCCCAGTCCAACTGAAGCCCATGGGTCCAATGCTACCTAGAGCATCCATGGCTCAGTGTGTTCAAGTCCCCAAACTTCAGTTTTTGGGTGAGCATCAATCCTATCTGTTGTCCAGCTTGATATATGTGTGTGTATCACATACATATATGTGTGTGTATCACATACATATATGTGTGTCTATATAGTCACTCTAATATTATATGTGCACACGAATGCCTTGGTTTAGTTTATTAATTCATCAGTATATGAGGACCTTCAACACTACAGAAAACTACAGGACTCTAAATTCATGCTTTCATCACAGAATGGGTGGAAACAAATTCCCTGTTTCAGGGTTTTAATCTGAATACATTTGTACTTCCTTTTCTGTAAGATAAATGCTATAATTTTGATCATGCTGTATTTTTTTTTTATTAAATCACTTTATTGGGTCTTGTAGAACTCTTATCATAATCCACACCTCCATCCATTGTGTCAAGCACATTAGTACATTTGTTGGCATACTCATTCTCAAAGCATTTTCTTTCTACTTGAGCCCTTGCTGTCAGCTTCTCATTTTTATTCCCCCCTCCTCATGAACCCTTGATAATTTGTAAAGTATTATTTGTTCATCTCTTATACTGCCCTATGTCTTCCTTCACCCACTTTTCTGTTGTCTATTCCCCTGGGGAGGGAGTTATACGTAGATCATTGTGATAGGTTCCCTCTTTCTCCCCCCACCTTCCCCTTCCACTTCTGATTAACAATTAATAGTTAGGGAGTTAAGTACCAAGAGTTATTTCAGTGTGTTTAAATGTAGCCTACAATGTTTCAGCATTTATTAGCTATTCATGGCATATCATGAATATTTTATGGATGTGATAATTAAATTATGATTAAAGGAATTTTTATGTCTTTTTGGAAGCCTCTTCCTTAAAAAAAGTGAACCTGGTAGCTCTAGTTAGAACATACAGTCAATTTTTAATATCACTGGTAAAAGTGGACATTTATGGTTGTCCTTTTTCTGACGTGGAGTGATGTTTTTTCACGTATGACTTTTTCTTTTTAGGAATGTATATTAGCATATTAACATTTTGAACTATATTTGTTTTATGTTAGATTTGTAGAGTTATTTTTCCTTAGCATGAAAAGTCTTTGACTTTGTTTAGTAAGTTTTGTGTCTATTTAGATTATTAATTCTTTTTTACATTAATTGGTATATATTACAGTGCTCATTTTCTTATATTAAATCAACTCTAGGATAGATTCTACTTAATTATCATGTGTAATTATTTTCATGTGTTTTCTGACTCTATTCCCAATGTTTTCAAGAACTTTTTCATGTAGATCCATTATCAATATTGCTCTACAGTTTTCTTGAAGTATCATTATCTGACCTTGTTTACAGGTTATTACTGGTCTCATAGAAAATATTAGTAAGGTTACTCTGACAATCATTGTTATGTTTCACCCAATAACGTGAACTTAGACAAAAAGAATAAAGCGTCTATTCATATTGCGTGAATACTCTCCTGTCTAGCTGCCAGAATCTTCATCTTTAATCTGTCTTACAGTTAGCCTTGAAGTTTCTCATGGAATTGAATTGTGATTCAGTTGATTGTAAACTTTCTGAACATCCTGAAACCCACTCGACTCTCATAGATCACTTGCTCTGGCTGGATCCTCTAGAGTGATAAATGATTTACACCCCTCTTGACGGGACAAATCGTCACTCACACCTGAGACTATGGATGGGACATCCTTGAACCCAAGCCAATAAGCCCACTACTACAGTGTGTGTTGTTTGCCATCAGTCAGCATTACCTAGAAAGCTTGGAATCCAGAATTTAGGTCAAGATGACAAAATGGTTTGATCAGTCATCTCTTTTCTGGATACATCTTGCATTTTTAAGCATCTTCCCTCACCTTGGCTCTTACCACGACCCCTTGCCATTCCATGACTGTAAGCTGCAGTCTTTCCCAAAGGCTTTAAAATCGGACATCTGTAAACACAAGAGCTTAAGAGAGTAGCAAATAAGGATTCCCCTGGCTTGTTTTCTTGTTTAGAATATCTCTATCTTGGCCAAGGTACCTCTAGGATGTGCTATTGGTGTCGCTCTGTCTCTTGTTGTCCACCTGTACAAAAACTTTCTCTAGTTACTACACTATTGTGCATAAATGGCCACCCAACCATAGGGATTTCTTCACACAATAGATATTGTAAAGAATACCCAGGATGCAAGGGGATTGGAGTAGGTTTTACTTAATGAGAAGCTCAGCCTGAGTTGGAGTGGCAGATATGAGCGTGATTCAGCTTGATCACTTTCACCAGATATGTCAAGGGTTTGGGTCTGAGGTTCCGTTATGGGCTTTTAAAGAACATTCTTCATAAAATATTCCGTTCTTCAGTTAGATTGCTGGTGAAAAGAAGATATTTACCTTCAATGGAGCTTGAGAAATTTGAGGCCTTAGTACTTCCACTTTGTGGATCCAAAGTTGATCATGATATTTGGGAAATTAGTAAAATTGCTCTGCAAAGATAGAGTGGACCCTTGTTTAATGCAAACCCTCAGCTTTGAGCAGGATTTTGATCCCAGGTGGTGGGGGTGGTCACTATTTAGCGCAAGATGTGCAGGCCAAGAAAGTGATATGCCTTTTTCAACATTGCCTCCTCTTCTGTTTCAGAACAAAGATTTGCCACAGAGAAATACAGTCCAGTCTAGGGAGCTAGAAATCTGGTACTAGTGTCTTGCACATTGAAGCATGACAAGGAAGGACTTCAACTTCTGACTGGGTCGTGAACCAAATCCATTCACCTGACTCCAAGCAGGGTGAGCATCCCTGGGGTTCCTGGGGTCAGCACTGGGCAGAGGAGTTTGAGGGGAAGCAGGAGGGATCTGAGCTTTCTGGGATCTGAACCCAGGAAACACCAGTGTACAAGAACCCAGGCTGCCCCATTGGTCGGGGTCCGAGCAATTTGCGCATCTCCCGGAATGATAGAATTTGCTGATAATGTAACCATGTATAATTGTATTAGAACTTAAATTGTGAGCACTCCAGTTTGCAAAAGGCGGGTGGCATAGTGGTTACAGATTGGACTGCTAACTGCAAGGTCAGCAGTTCAGAATTACAAGTCACCCCTGAGGAGAAAAACAAGGTTTCCAATCTTGGTAAGAGTTATAGTCTCCGAAATCCACAAGGGGCCATTCCACCTCCCTTTAAAGGGTCACTGTAACCAGAATCCACTCTGTGGCACTGAGTTGGGTTTAAGGTTTGCATTGCTGATGACAGTGACAACTCTGTCCATTTGCTGCCTCCCCAGTTTGATTAAGCCTCCATTGAATTCCTTTTGATAATTAGCCAAGAATGTAGATCATCTTACCCTTGCGGAAAATGCCTTACAAAATAGATTGCCTGCACTCCTCTCCATCCATCCCCCTCCAAGGGCCTGCCTAGATGTATCCTTGATGGAGCTCACCTAAGCGAGGACAGCACAGGGGCCATTGTTATGAGTCTGGCCTTGATTGCCTCAGTTTGAAGGCCCTGGACCAATCTTTTAAGTCTTTCTATCTAATAATGTGCATGTCCCAATTATGGTCCCATTCCTGCTGCTGCAGTCTCACCTGTATCTGATGTATTGCTTTGCCACCAATCATGATCTGTGACATGGCCTTTTGTTCTGTGTCCTATTTATCTAGGGTCCCGACTCTGAATCCTCAGTTGCATTTGAACTGCTAATGGCCTCCCTTATCCATATGATGTGTGTGCGTATCTTTTGTTGTCTCTTAAAGTTCAATAAATGCTCTCCTCAAATTATGTTTGACAAAGAAGTCACTTTTCCACCCTAACACACAATTTAGTACCTCAAGGTACAGTTCTCTGGGACAGCATCTTGACAGCCGTACCTGCAGGTGAGGTCAGGCCCTACAACCCCCTGGCTTCTGTCCTAAATGTACAAAAATTACAAAGTTCTCTTAGTTCTGCGGATAAATTCTCTCTCTGCACCTTAGCCTTATACCAGACACACTTAGCTCTATGTGGGTTGGCAAATCTAGTTCCCCAGATAAGAACTCAAATGTACCCCTATTTCACCTCTAACCTCCTGCCCAAAGGCACTTAGCTCTCTTGTTCTGTGGTCTGGGAATGCCACTGCTCTGTCTCAGGCTCTTGGTTCTGCTGCCACCATGTCTCTGTTGCTGCTTCTTCCCTTCATGTCCACTCTTGTGTCACAGCTGCCTGTCTGCTGGATTGAAGAATTTCTGTGAAAGAATCTGGGATCTAAAGGCCCCTACTCCTGGTTCTTTTTTTTTTTAAAGTCATTTTATTAGGGACTCATACAACTCCTAATACAATCCATACATATATCAATTGTGTAAAGCACATTTTTACATTCGTTGCCCTCATCATTCTCAAAACATTTGCTCTCCACCCAAGCCCCTGGCTTCAGGTCCTCAATTTTTCTTCTCCCTCCTCACTCCCTCCTCCCTCATGAACCCTTGATAATTTATAAATTGTTATTTTGTCATATATTTCTGTGTCCCATTTTTCTGTTGTATGTCCTCCAGGGAGGAGGTCACATGTAGATTCTTGAAATAGGTTCCACTTTTCCAACCCAACCTCACTGTGCCCTTCAAATATCACCACTCACAACACCAGTCCTGAGGGGATTATCTGCCATGGCTTCCCTGCATTTTCAGTTCCCATCTGCACCAGTGTACATCCGCTGGTCTAGTCAGACCTGCAAGTCAGGATTCAGACCATGACAGTTGGAGGGGGGGAGGAAGCACCCAGAAACTTGATCAAAGTTGTATTTTTCATCGTTGCTACATCACACCCTGACTGTTTCATCGCCTCCCCAAGACCCTTCTGTAAGGGAATGTCCAGTGGCCTACAAATGGGCTTTGGGTCTCCACTCCACACTCCCCCGCTGATTCACTATGGTAAGATTTTTTGTTCTGATGATGCCTGATACCTGATCCCTTGACACCTTGTGATTGCACAGGCTGGTATGCTTCTTCCATGTGGGCTTTGTTGCTTCTGAGCTAGATGGCCGCTTTTTTACCTTCAAGCCATTAAGATCCCAGATGCTATATCTTTTGATAGCCGAGCACCATCAACTTTCTTCACCACATTTGCTTATGCACAAATCTATCTTCAGTGATCATATTATCGAGATGAGCGTGCAATGTAATGACTCTTCTCCATCTATCTTGATTGATAATTTGGCTTGGTAGCGTATTCTTGGGTTTGCATTGTTTTCCTTCAATTTTTTGAAAATGTTACTCCACTCTCTCTTCTTCATAGTTTCTGCTGATAGGTCTGATCATATTCTTATTTGGGAACCTTTATATATGATTGCTTGTTTTCCCCTAGCTGCTCTCATGATTTTCTCCTTTTCCTCAAAGTTGGATAATTTAACTATTATGTGCCTTGATGACTTCTTCTTGGGATCCAGTCTTGCTGGGATTCTTTCAGCTTCCTGAATGGTTGCCTTGTTTTAATTCACTAAGCTGGGGAAGCTTTCCTCCAAGAATTCTCTCACTACTGTTGCAGATGACTTCTTTGTTGTGTCTTCCTCCAGTAAGCCAATAATTCTAATGATGTACCGCTTCATAGCATCAGACTTAGTTCTTAAGTTTTCTTCAGCTTCTCTGATGATCTTATTAGATTTTTGTTCTCGTTTGTTGAAGTCTGCTTGGCTGTCCTCCAAGTCACTGATGCGGGTCTCTGATTCTTCCAGTTGCTTGTCGAGGTCCATGAGTGTGCTACTGGTTTTTGTTATCTCCTCCCTAAGCTCCTGTATTTCTCTTTGATTTATGGTTTTTACCTTTTCTATCATTTCATCATTTTTCTGTATTGTTTCCCTCATATCCCCTGACTCCAAGTAACATTCTGAAAATTTCTTTCTGTGGCAGCTCAATGTCTGCTTCCTCTATGCATGCATTATGTTCAGGACATCTTCTGGCTTTGCCTTTTGTTCCTCTCCTTTTTTTGTTGAGGTTTTTGGGGCTGATGGCTGCTTGTGTTGCATTGTTTTAGATGAGCCAGGTGCCATTTTCCAGGGAGTCGAAGAGCACTGGCTCTCTCTGGGAGACTTTGAACTGCCTATAGCTTATTTCACTATGGAATTAACCTACCACTTTGTCCTCCTGTGGCTTCCCTCTCGGGGGAGTGACCCAGAAGGGTTGCCTGCTTTGGTGTTGCAGAGGTTGGGCAGAGGCTCCTGCAGTAACTTTTGTTGAGGAGTGTTGGCCGAGCTGCCTTATGCCCCACAGGCACAAAGGCTGGAAGGAGTTCCCCAGTCAGAAGTTGAGCAGAGTATCCCCTGTTGGGGGCCAGCAGGGATTTTTCCAGCCTGCTAACTACACAGGGTGGAGCTCACCTAGCTGCGTGTGGCTCAGGTGTAAATGCCCTAAGCTAAGGGAGTGGTCTGGAGGTTAGCAGTAGAGTGTGGGAGACCAAGAAAGGGGAAAAGAGGAGAAAAAAAAGTTAAAAAGCAAGCCAAATGTGCCCATGAGGGGCGGGGGAGGGGGAATATAGTGAAGAGATGGATAGAAAGCAACAATGTAGCTGAGCCCTTATCCAGGCCAGAGGAGCTGCAAGGGTTTAATCCTTGTTCGGAGGTGGTAGCAGCAAGCTGTGGCTGTGTTGAGAAAAGGCCGCTGCACAGCCCTCCAAGACTGATAGGGTGACAGAGAGGAGATGCAAAGGTCTAGTGCCTGCCCCAAGGCAGGTGGTGGCAAACTGTGGCTGTGTTGAGACCAAGCAGCCCTACAGGCTCCAAATGGTCCTGGCTCTGGCAGAGACAGTGGCGGGGCAAAGGTCAAGCCCCAGCCGGCCTCCACTGAAGTAAACCAAAAGCCCCCAGCCCCTCAAAACCCCATGGGTCTGTGCCTACTTGTCTTTATGATGCTCCTCCTGCATTCCAGCAGTGTTCAGTTATCTCTAAGTAACTCTCCTGGGCTGAATTCTGTGGAGTTCCTCTGGTGTTTGTTACTCCTTCGCCATCTTGCCGGAAGTCCCCCTGGTTCTTCTTTTTTGTTGGTAGTGAGATCCCAATTTCTGTCTCTGAAATAACTCAATTAGTTGTAACATGAATTCCAAAGTAACTAATCTGTAGGTTAGGTTTCAGACAGTTTATTTACATAACCACAAGGCACAACGGTACCAATGTATTGTTGGCCAAGCTGCCCGATTGTCTTATATGACAGCCCCAGTGGGTTTCCAAGACTGTAACTTTATAACGGAGTAAAAAGCCATGTCACTCATGCTTTCGAGGAGAAATTGGTGGTTTCCAATTGCTGACCTTGCAATTAGCAGCCTGACAGTAACCACTATGAGGGACAACTTTTCCTCGTTCACATTGGCAGGCGACAAACCCAGGTAAATAATTTGGAGGAAGTTAAGGGGGCATAGCTAGACTGTGTACTTGTATAGACCACCTGTCTAACTCAGTGATTCTCAACCTTCCTAATGCTGCGACCCTTTAATGCAGTTCCTCATGTTGTGGTGAAGCTCCAACCATAAAACTACTTTTGTTGCTACTTCATGACAGTAAGTTTACTACTGTTATGAATCAGGCAACCCCTGTGAAAGGGTCCTTCAACCCCCAAAAGGGTCTCAACCCATAGGTGGAGAACCACTGATCTAACTGCATTAGGTACTACAAATAATGGTATATTAAAAACATTATCTATATTGGGATTCAAAAGTGCACTCATTATTGGGGGATATATACTTCTTCATTTACATTTATATGTAATTTATATATGTATAGATATAAATTTCAATCTAATAAATGTCATATAAATGTTTATTATGGACCCTTGTTTTTGACATGTGTTAAGTGTTGGACTTCTATCCTCAAGGTCAGAGGTACACACCCATTAGCATCCTGTCATGGCTTTAGAATCTTGGAAGCTCTGTACAGCAGTTCTCCTGTGTCCTATCTGCAGCTTATATGTCTAACTCTACTTGATGGTGAGTTTAAAAGTGTTTCTAAAGTTATTTTACAATTTATAGTTCTCCTATAAAATAATCTTTAGTTTATAATAGCTCTTTATATATCCCATGTAAAATGTTTCCAGATGCTTTAATTAACATAATCATCTTAAAGGTTCATTGATTTGTCATTCTCTTTGAGAGTCACACAGTAAGGAATTGGTAGTTTGTATGCTGTGGGGTAGGGATCCAATTCTTTGTTTATTTTTTTATATTTATATTTGATTGCCCAATCTCTATTTGTTATAAAATAATCTTTTATTCACATGTGTGAACATTATGAGTTTTAGATTTTATTGCTCATGGTATAAGCATGTTTCCCATTACTCAATAAGGGCACCGTTAACAGTATTGGGGACTTTGGGTGTTTAGAAGAAGGAAAGAACAGTAACAGCACCTGGACCAATTGGTTATGTGTTACACTGTATTCTCCCATCAGCCTGCCGTTGGTGCATCACCAGCAGCTTAGAGGAAGGAGGAAGAGTGCCTTGTATTATTACTTTTGGGATTTCCTCACGAGAGATTGAAATTTGTGAGCATCATTAGAGCTGATCCAGATAAGACAGAGCATCCCAGTTGCCTGTAGTGTCCTAAGGACCAAAGAAAATGGCCAAGGCTCAGGTGCTTCTGATGTGTTTTATCCTTTTCTGTATTTTCTACTGGAATTGTAGGAGCCTGTATAATACTGATTCAGTTCATTGGAAAAGCAGAAATTTGAAATAGTAGAACTTAGAGCTAAACTTTTACTCTGATTTCAACATTTGGCTGGAGAAGATTAGGAATATATTGATCATAGGATTAACAATAAACTATTGACATTGAACATAACATAGCACTGAGGATTCTTTGGATAACATTATCTTCCAGCTCATAATTTATTATTCTATGGCCAGCATATCTTTCAAATTATATGCTATACATGGTTTTTAAGGAGAAATAAAATCACTTCTTTAGGAGAGTTCAGTAGTCCATGGGATTTTTGTTTGAGTAACTTTCTTTAATGCTTATTTCTGAAGGTGATATGTTAAATACTCTCCCACACAGCAGCATTCTCATCAATGCATCTAAAATGGGTCTTGTTGCATTAGTGGTTTAAAAATGAGACAGCATCTCACCTCCTCTAACTAGAGATGCAGGAGAGAGAATTAACTGTCAACATCAGCTCTGATTCATATGAGGCAGAGCTTAGACAGACCTGTACCCTCCAATGGTTTTCCAGTCTGACACCAGTATCTTTGCCACACTCCTCTCCTACTCAGCTTATTCTTTTTTTTTTTTTGCAGTGGCCATGGACTAATTACAGTCCAGAGTCACAGGTACAAGTTTTACTCAGTAACAGAGTATAATTTGGTATCAGAATTAGTAGGCTACACATTGACTTTCATATTAAAGAACCATGTAGGCACATTTGCTCTTCTTCAGGGAAGGCCTGTTTTCCCTGTCCCCTATCAGACATTTTTCCTTCTAAAGATAGGCTCATTTCTTAGTTCCATCTTTATATGGTCCTCTCAACTACTTTTGGATATCCTCTTCTTGATCTTGCCTGCCTGTCCCACTTTCTTGGCTGAAAAGCCCTTTCTGGACCTGACACCATTGGCTCTGTCACTCTGTCCCTTCTGCCCTGGTCATTGTCTCCATTGGTGCAGCTCTTGACCCATGAATAGTACAGTTCATTTTGCAGGAGCAGCAGTAGACCCATCCCTATGTGGTAGAGGTTCAAGATGGTCCATGATTTGCTCAGCAACATCTCACAAAACTCAAAAGTCATCAAGTAAATAAATCGCTCTTCAAGATGTGGAAGCTGGTGAGTTCCAGATCTATATAAAGGTCAGGAATCAGTCTGTAGGTTTTTCCTCATTGATTTGTTTATAAACGCTGATGAACCAGATCATCAGGTCAGACCACAGTCCACTGCCTCACAAAGAAGTTGTTGAATCTGGTCAGCTAATAGGTTGCAGGGGCTGAGGAACCCAAATTGGAAGGTCAGACAGCAAGCTAATGGCTCATAGAGTGGAGGAAGCTCTCAAGTCAGGTCACACAGGCAGCTCATAGTTGCCATTCAAGGAAATGCCACATTAATTTTTTGGAAGCTGCAAATCCCTAATCCATGGGTTCATTCTGAACTGTGTGGCTGCAGGGGCTAATAAACCCAAATCAACAGCTCAGATGACAGGATAATGCCTCACTGTCTCCTCTCAAACCATGCCTGCAGGCAGTTCTCTCTCTCCCTCTTAATATGTTGACTTCTTGGGCCAACCCAGCATCTTCCCTGCCTAGGCAAGATTAGGAAGGCTCCAGAGATCCACCCAGCAGAATTAGGCTGGGGGCGCCTTGGAGAGCATGTGGTGAAAGATGGCAAGTTCAAGAGGACCTTGCAATTAAAGTTAAGATAATTCACTCCAAAGGTGGCTGAGGAGAATTTGTCCTAATGTTGTCAAGAGGAGCTTGTCCTAAGGTGGCCTTTAAGAGCTTAGAAAGTTGTTCTGCACTCAGTAAGGGAGATAATGTCTATGAACATTCTGATCTTGGTTCTGACTTATAGCTTCTTGTTCCTGATCCCGAGTTGTACCTTGTTCATTAATAGACCACTTTGATCTATTGAGTGTTGTGTGACCACAGCAACAGATTATCAAACCCAGAAGTGAGACAGAGTGGTGTGGAAGGATTGACTTGTTTTAGAGTTGACAAAAAGTGTTGGAGAGTTGAGGTATGTTTGACCTCCCCCATCTGCACTGTTCCCAGTACTTATTGCCACTGAAGGTACCGAGCCTCTAATAATGGTGATGCTGGTAGAAACCCTAATGCCATTTAATAACAAATAGGTCTTTATCTACCTTGTGTGATTATAAAGCTGAGCTATTTCTAGAACATTCAGATAATGTCACTGGAACTCAAAATTCTAATGTTAAGAGTGGGTGCATTATTTTCAGGCACTGGGGTCCCCAACACTCCAAAAGTGATCCTCAGGAGTGACATTGCAATTGTGAAAATATTAAAAGACAGAGAGCAGACAGCTGGACACAGGGGCTCTCTTCCCATGTCAGGCCTGAGAGAGTGAATATATTTTCCAGTGGGTATATATAATGGAGCTTACAGGTCTTTCCATAAGGCGTTCGTGTCATGCAGTTAGCATGTACATAGTTAATGGGTCATATCATAAGCGGGTAAAATTCTAAACAAGCAAGATGCTGAGTTACCATCTTGACCTAGTGTTAGTTGACTTCAAACCGGCCCTGTGCCCTCCCCAGGTGTTTGCTACATTTATGTTGGGCTGGCTCTAGAACCTGATTGCTCAGATATACAGATAACCTTCAGGCATAGTGAAGTAGCCAGGTACAGAAATGATTCCTCTACTATGGGAGCTCCTTTAAGCCTGCTCCTTAATGTGGAGCTAGCTATTGTGGGGGCACAGTATTTGACCTGGAGAATGTATTTGAAAACATTTATTTCTCAGAACACTGGAGATCTTTCTAAAATTAGGGCTAGTTTTCTCGGCTGATGGTCGTGAATGTAGAAATAAGGTAAAATATTTTGTACCAAGTCCTCAGTTAATGACGCATTATGGAATGAACTACCACAATAGTTTTTATTATTGTTTTCCTTTTTTTACTGTAAGATATATTTTTTTAAAATCTTCAAATGGAAAATACTTCATTAAGTAGACCCCTCTTACTACAGGAACCACTGACATTCAACGATGTGGCTGTAAAGTTCACCCGGAAGGAATGGCAGCTCCTGAACTCTGCTCAGAAAACCCTATATCAGGATGTGATGTTGGAGAACTATCGCAACCTGGTTTCCATTGGTGAGGAGAATTTTCAAGTCATTGACCTCGTCACTGGCTTTTCCTGTCTTATATGTTAAAAACTTTGCGGTGTTTGTGGTATTCTCAAAGAGGTAGATTCTCATTGCATTTTCTCATCCTAGGTTAGTGGGTTAGGTCTTCTACCCTTGAAAGAATGCTATTTACTTTGTTCCTTTGAACATTATTTTTCTAGAAATACAAAACTGCAGTCTTTACAAACTTTACGTTAATTTTGGTGTGTCCAAGATTCTGTAATTTCCCATAAACAGGTTATCTAATTGTCACCCCAGAAGCTTTCTCTCAATTGGAACAAGAGAACTGTGTTTGGTATTAGAAGCAAGCTATAGTGGAATTTTCTCAGATGCATGGTCAAAACACCTTAAGGGGAATTGGCTGGGGTAGTTGATTGAACAGGGAGAAGGCCTCATATCTATGAAAGGTGTCAGAAAATGCATAAAAGTGTGTGCTACTTTGTATGTGAGAGTTCACTTGTCCAAGATGTTGAGGGAAGTACACCTGTAGCTCTTATGAGATTAGATTTCCATTTTCTTGTTTTACACTATGTGTGTTTGCTTCCATAATTTTCTTTAACATTCTGAAATTTTCCCTTCTTTTATGTTTCCACTTTACTATGAAAATCTGTCTTGCACGCTTCTCTCCAAACAGAGAACTCTGAATTAGTAACTGTCCTCTGAATACAGCACATTCCTCCCCTACTGAGTAAGAATGGATATCCATTTGCAGTATGCAGCACCATCTTGCATCTTGAGCTCCCACCATAAACGGGTCTCCTTTGTGCTTCCTTAGCTTCCCCCCTTGGAGTTTCTCTAAAGATTTGGTGTCCATATTCTCATTTGGTGTCCTGTTCCTTTAAAGTTTTCTTCATGCAGGTGATGTCAGTTCTTTCTGTTTTCTTAGAGAGATGGTCAATTTGCCTTCTCTGTTGGAATTCTTTAACAGACATATTTCCCCATATTTTACTCCTTTTGGTGAAATATATTTATGACTTCTGTTGTTTCCAAGTATCTAAAATCATCTTCCTAGCAAGAAAATTATCAGCTTAAAGTATACTTTAGCACTGTACCTTACATTTTTTTCTACCTGTAAGATTTTTTTAAGTTGTCTGTTCCTCCAATACATTTTGTAAGTGGAAATGGCATGTTTTTTTTTTCTGTTTCATTTTTTTTAATTTTAACAATTTATTGGGGCTCATACAATTCTTTTCACAGTTCATATATATACATACATCAATTGTATAAAGCACATCTGTACATTCTTTGCCCTAATCATTTTTTTCTCTTTTCTTCTTTTACATTTTATTAGGGACTCATACAACTCTTACCACAATCCATACATATACATACATCAATTGTATAAAGCACATCCATACATTCCCTGCCCCAATCATTCTCAAGGCATTTGCTCTCCACTTAAGCCCCTTGCATCAGGTCCTCTTTTTTTTCCCCTCCTCCCTCCCCATTCCCCCCTCCCTCATGTGCCCTTGGTAATTTATACATCGTTGTTTTGTCATATCTTGCCCTATCCGGAGTCTCCCTTCCCCCCTTCTCTGCTGTCCCTCTCCCAGGGAAGAGGTCACATGTGGATCCTTGTAATCAGTTCCCCCTTTCCAACCCACTCACCCTCCACTCTCCCAGCATCGTCCCTCACACCCTTGGTCCTGAAGGTATCATCCACCCTGGATTCCCTGTACCTCCAACCCTCATATGCACCAGTGTACAGCCTCTGTCCTATCCAGCCCTGCAAGGTAGAATTCGGATCATGGTAGTTGGGGGGAGGAAGCATCCAGGATCCGGGGGAAAGCTGTGTTCTTCATCGATACTACCTCACACCCTAATTAACCCATCTCCTCTCCTAAACCCCTCTATGAGGGGATCTCCATTGGTCGACACTTGGGCCTTGGGTCTCCACTCTGCACTTCCCCCTTCATTTAATATGATATATATACATATATATACATACATATATACATATATACACATACATACACACACTTACATCTTTTTTTTTTTTTTTTGCATGATGCCTTATACCTGGTCCCTTGGGCACCTCGTGATCGCACTGGCCGGTGTGCTTCTTCCATGTGGGCTTATTTGCTTCTGAGCTAGATGGCCGCTTGTTCACCTTCAAGCCTTTAAGACCCCAGACACTATCTCTTTTGATAGCCGGGCACCATCAGCTTTCTTCACCACATTTGCTTATGCACCCATTTGTCTTCAGCGATCCTATCATGGAGGTGTGCAGTCAATGATAAGATTTTTTGTTCTTTGATGCCTGGTAACTGATCCCTTTGGGACCACTCGCTCACTCAGGCTGGTGTGTTCTTCCATGTGGACTTTGTTGCTTCTGAGCTAGATGGCCGCTTGTTTATCTTCAAGCCTTTAAGACCCCAGTCACTATCTCTTTTGATAGCCGGGCACCATCAGCTTTCTTCACCACATTTACTTGTTCACACACTTTGGCTCCAGCCGTTGTGTCGGGAGAGTGAGCATCATAGAGTTCCAATTTAATAAAAGAAGGTATTCATGCATTGAAAGCGTTTGAGTAGAGGCCCAAGGTCCTTCCGCCACCTTAATACTTGACCTATAAATATAGACACATAGATCTATTTTCCCATCCTCCTGTATATATTTGCATGTACATGTCTTTGTCTAGACCTCCATGAATGCCCTTTGACTCCTAGCTCTTTCCTCCATCTCCCTTGACTTTCCTCCTGCCCTACTACCATGCTTCATCGCCACCTGGGCTAGAGTATACCTCTTCTCTAAGCAACCTTACCCTTGATCATTTCCCACCAGGCCTGCCACTCCCACTTCTCTACCATTTGGGGTCCCATGTTTTTCCCTTGTCCCTGAGTTTGTTAACACCACATCCTTACCCCCCCTACCCCCCCACCCCAAGTCCCCCCAAAACTGTCGGTCCCGTTGTTTTTCCTCCAGATAGTTCATCCAGCCTGTCCTATTCAGACAGACCTGTGGAGTCACTAACATGCACGAAAACTAGACAGAGGAAAACAAAGCAACAGTATACAACCAGACAACAAAACAACAAAAACAAACCACTGACAAAGAACAGAATAAAACAGTTCACAAGAGAAAAGCTTGTAGTTAGTTCAGGGATCGTTTGCTGGCCCTTAGGAGCGTTTTCCAGTCCAGTCTGTTGGGGCACCACGCCCTGGCTCTGAAGTCCACTTTCAGCATTCCCTGGGGACCTTGCCACTCCATTCCCTTGCTGTTCCGCTGCACTCCCCCAGTGATTTGCCTCGGTGTGGTGGGATCAGGTCAGGTGCAATTCCCACACTGTGTCTCCGGTGCTGTCCCCTGTATCGCCCTTAGTCACTGAGGGGCATCATGTCTCATAGTGGGGCCAGCCATGTTGTTCTCTCTGTGGACTGGCTGCTCTACTCAGGAACATCATCATCACGGCCTGGTGGGCCAGGCTGTGCTCCACTCTCTCCTCCTGCCCCTTCATCTGCTCCCGTGTGCTCTGATCAAATATGTCCATCTCCCAGAGCTGCAGAGTCAATGTCGTCCTTTGGAAAAAATTCTTTTCGGGGGAGGGGCAGGAATCCACTTAATTTATGGTGCTGGGGCCACCCTCCCAGACCTCTCCACCGGTTCCCTCCTCCACACCGGGATATTGCGTTCACACCTTGCGACACTGGGTTGAAGTCTGGTCCCACTTTCCCTGTGGAGATATAAACAATACCCTCCCCTTGGGTGGATTAATGCCCTATGACCCCACTACCCTTTTCTTCCATGTATTCATCCTTTTGTTTTCCTTTCCCCACCTCCTCCACCATTGTCTACCATGTACATCCCTGGTTTTGGTCTGGTCTCTTCCATACTACCCCGTCTTCACCCCTAAAATGTATGTATACAGTAGCTTTTTTCCCTGTGACACTTTTGCTTTTTAAAAAAAAAAAAATTTTTTTAAATTCTTACCTCAGCGGACTCATGTTGTACTTGTCCTTTTGTGCCTGACTTACTTCGCTTAGCATGATTTCCTCCAGTTCTTCCCATGCCGCTATGTGCCTCATACGTTCATCACTGCTCTTTAGTGATGCGTAGTATTCCATTGTATGTATATACCACAGTTTTTTAATGCAATTGTCAGTTGATGGAAATTTGGGTTGCTTCCAACTCCTTGCAATTGTGAACTGTGCCGCAATGAACATTGGAGCACAGATGTCTGGTCTTGATTTGTTTCTTGCCTCTTCTGGGTATATGCCCAGTAGGGGGATTGCTGGGTCATATGGTAACTCTATTTCCATCTGTTTTAGGTATCGCCAGATTGATTTCCTTAGTGGCTGTACGTACTTACAGTCCCACCAGCAGTGGATGAGAGTTCCTGTCTCCCCACAGCCCCTCCAACACTTGTTGCTTTCTGATTTTTTGAATTGGGCTACCTTTGAGGGTGTCAGGTGGTACCTCATTGTTGTTTTAATTTGCATTTCTCTTATGGCTAAAGATCGGGAACATTTTCTCATATGTTTGTTGGCCATTCGGATTTCTGCCTCTGTGAAACTTCTGTTTAAGTCCTTTGCCCACCTTTCAAGTGGGCTATTGTTTTTTTTCTTTTTGGAAGCTAGCAGAGTACTGTAGATTTTAGTAATAAGGCCTTTGTCTGATGTGTCATTGCTAAAGATGTTTTCCCAGTCTGTGGACTCTCTTATTACTCTCTTGGTGAATTCTTTAGATGTACACAAGTGTTTTATCTTCAGTATATCCCATTTGTCGATTTGTGCCTCCTCTGTGTTTGTGTCCTTCCCTATTTCTGATAGCCTGTGTATTCCCTGCACCAAAGTTCTCAAGTTGGTCCCAGTTCCCTCATTGATGGCCCTAATAGTTTGGGGTTTAACTTCAAGGTCTGTGATCCACCTTGAGTTTATTCTTGTGCATGGAGTGAGATAAGGGTCTTGCTTCATTTTTCTGCATGTTGATATCCATTTTTTCCAGCACCACTTGTTAAAGAGGGCATCTGCTTCCCATTTGATCTTTTTGGGGCCCTTGTCAAAGATCAGCTGTGTGTATGCTGATGCTTTTATTTCTGGGTTTTCAGTTCTTTTCCATTGGTCTGAGTATCTGTCATTGTACCAATACCATGCAGTTTTGAGAACTGTGGCTGTATAGTATGTGCCAAAGTCAGGTAAAGCAAGCCCTCCCACGGTGTCCTTCTTCTTGAGGAGTTCTCTGCTAATTCTGGGCTTCTTCCCTCTCCATATGAAGTTGGTAATGAGTTTTTCCATTTCTTTGAAGAAAGATGATGGTAATTGTATCGGGATAGCATTAAACTTATATAGTGCCTTTGGCAGAACTGACATCTTAACTATATTAAGTCTCCCAATCCAAGAGCACGGAATATTCTTCCATTTGTTGAGGTCGCTCTTGGTTTCTTGTAATAGTGTTCTATAGTTTTCCCTATATAGATCTTTTTTTTTCAGTCAAGTGTATCCCTAGATATTTCAGTTTGTGTTTGGCTATTGTGAAGGGTACCACCTTTTTGATCTCTTCTTCTGTGGTCTTATCTGATGTGTATAACAGTCCGATGGACTTCTGTTTGTTGATCTTGTATCCTGCCACTCTGCCAAACTCCTCTATTGCTTCCAGTACTCCCCTTGTGGAACTTTTGGGATTTTCCATATATAAAATCATATCATCTGCAAATAACGATAGTTTCACCTCTTCCTTCCCCAGACGAATACCTTTGATGTCACTTCTTTGCCTTATGCTGTTAGCTAAAACCTCCAGCACGATATTAAATAGGAGTGGAGACAAGGGGCATCCTTGTCTGGTTCCCTTTTTCAGTGGGATTGTGTTAGTCTTTTCTCCATTGACTACCACTTTGGCTGTTGGTTTTTCATATATAGCTTGTATTGTCTTGAGGAACTTTCCTTCCATTCCTATCTTCGCTAGTGTCTTAAACAGGAATTGGTGTTGGATGTTGTCGAATGCTTTTTCTGCGTCTATTGATATTATCATGTGATTCTTATACTTTTTCATGTCAATGTGACGAATAATACTAATGGTCTTTCGTATGTTGAACCATCCCTGCATCCCTGGTATGAATCCCACTTGGTCATGGTGAATTATTTGTTTTATATACTTTTGTATTCTGTTGGCTAGTATTTTGTTAAGGATTTTTGCATCAATGTTCATTAGGGATATCTGTCTGTAGTTCTCGATTCTTGTGGGATCCTTGCCCGGTTTGGGTATCAGAGTTATACTAGCTTCATAGAAGGAGTTTGGGAGTTTGCCATCTTTTTCTATGTTCTGGAAAAGTTTGTGTAGGATTGGTATTAGTTCTTCCCTGAATGCTTGGTAGAATTCTCCAGTGTATCCATCTGGTCCAGGGGATTTTTTTGTTGGTAATCCCTTGATAGCCTTTTCTATTTCTTCTATTGCGATGGGTCTGTTGAGATTTTTGATGTCCACCGAGGATAGTCTAGGGAGGGATTGTTTTTCCAGGAATTTGTCCATGTCTTCCAAATTGTTGAATTCATTGGAGTACAATCCTTCATAGTATTGTGTAACTATCCTTTTGATTTCATTAGGGTCTGTTGTAATGACCCCTCTTTCATCCCTTATTCTTGCTATTGAGATTTGTTCCCTCCTTTCTTTGGTTAGGTTTGCCAATGGTCTATCGATCCTGTTTATCTTTTCAAAAAACCAACTTTTAGCGATATTAATTTTTTCCATAGTTTTTTTATTTTCCCTCTCCTGAATCTCAGCCCTGATTTTTATAATTTCTTTTCTTTTGCTATTAGTAGGGTTGTCCTGCTGACTCAGCTCTAGTTTTTGTAAATTTTGTGTCAGCGTATCCGTCATGAGTCTCTCTTCCTTTCTCATGGTGTGCTTGTATTGCTATGAACCTTCCTCTGATGACTGCCTTTGCTGTGTCCCATAAGTTTTGGTACGTCGTGTGCTCATTTTCGTTGGTTTCGAGAAATTTCCTGATTTCGTCTCGGATCTGCACCAGTATGCACTCCTTTTGCAGTAGAGAGTTATTCATCCTCCAATTATTTGCTCTTATTTTCTTTGTCTTCCTTTTGTTGATTTCCAGTCTTATGGCACAGTGGTCAGAGAGAGAGGTCTGTATTATTTCAATGTGCTTAAATTTATGTAGATTTGCCTTATGCCCCAGCATGTGGTCTATCTTCGAATATGTGCCATGGGGACTTGAAAAGAATGTGAAATTTTTGTTATTTGGATGAAAAGCTCTGTAAATATCTATTAGGTCAAATTGTCTAATTGTGGAGTTTAGCTCTCTAGTCTCCTTGTTGAGTTTCTTTCCCTGTGATCTATCTTTCTCAGTGAGTGGTGTGTTGAAGTCACCCACTATAATTGTCGAGTCTGTGATTTCTTTCTTAATCTTGTGGAGTGTTTGGTTCACGTATTGAGCTGGTCTCTCATTCGGGGAATATATGTTTACAATGCTTAGTGGTTCATTGTCTATCATTCCCTTGAGCATTATATAGTGTCCCTCCTTATCTCTTTTTATGGTTTGCACTTTGAGGTCAATTTTATCCGAGATAAGGATTGCAACCCCTGCTTTTTTTGTGTTGCTGTTTGCTTGGTAGGTCCTTCTCCAGCCTTTGATTCTCAGCCTATTTTTGTCTGTAGCCTTGAGGTGTGTCTCCTGTAGGCAGCAAATTGATGGGTTGTGTTTTCTAAACCATTCTGCAAGTCTCAGTCTTTTAATGCCTGAGTTCAGGCCATTGATATTCAGGGATATTATCTCCACGTGCGGACTCTGTGATGCCATTTTATACTTTTTGTGTTGGGAGTTTTCCTACTTTCCTTTCTCATTAGTGTGTGTTTTGTGTGTGTATCATTCTTGACTTCTTTCCATCCTTAAGTCATTGCTATCTTGGGGTCTGTTTTCTCTTTGTTGTGCTCTGGGTGAAGTTGTTCTATGTGCTGGTGTCTTATTTGTGCTTGGTGAGTGTTGTTCTTCTGCCCATACTGAGTCGGCGAGGATCTTTTGTAATGCTGGGTTTGTTGTAACGTATTTTTTGAGTTTTTCCTTGTCTGGGAAGACTTTTACTTCTCCATCGATCTTGATCGATAATTTGGCTGGGTAGAGTATTCTTGGATTTGCGTTGTTTTCTTTCAATTTTTGGAATATGTTACTCCACTCTCTCCTTTTTTTCATAGTTTCTGCTGATAGGTCTGAGCATATCCTTATGTGGGAACCTTTATATGTGATTGCTTGCTTTTCCCTAGCTGCTCTCATGATTTTCTCCTTTTCCTCAAAGTTTGAAAGTTTAACTATTATGTGCCTTGGTGATTTCTTCTTGGGGTCCCGTCGTGCTGGTGTTCTTTCAGCCTCCTGGATGGTTGCTTGGTTTTCATTCATTAGGCTGGGGAAGTTTTCCTCCAAGAATTCTCTCGCTATTGTTGCAGATGACTTCTTTGTTGTGTCTTCCTCCGGTAGGCCAATAATTCTAATGTTGTTCCGCTTCATAGCATCAGACATAGCTCTTAGGTTTTCTTCGGCTTCTCTGATGCTCTTATTAGATTTTTGTTCACGTTTATTAAAGTCTGCTTGGCTGTCCTCCACGCCACTGATGCGGTTCTCTGATTCCTCCAATCGATTCTCAAGGAACATGATTCTGCTATTGTGTTTCGTTACCTGCTCCTCAAGCTCCTGTATTTTCCTTTGGTATGTGTCTTTTATATCCTCTATCATTTCATCCTTTTTCTGTAGTGTTTCCCTCATATTCTGCATCGCTCCAAGCACCATTCTGAGAGCTTCTTTGTATGGCATCTCAATGTCTGTTTCTTCTATGTATGTTGTTATGTTCAGGACATCTTCTTCCTTTGCCTTTTGTTTCTCCTGTTTTTTCGTTGAGGTCATTGGGGGTGATGGCTGTTTGCGTTGAGTTGTTTTTGAGGGACCAGGTGCCATTTTCTAGTCTCTCTCTGGAAGACTTATAGGAATTCTTCTTCGATCTGCCTACAGCTGATTTTGCTATGGGATTAACCTACCACTTTATCTTCCTGTGGCTTCCCTATTAGGGGAGTGCCCCAGATGGCAGATCAACTGCCTGCACCAGTGTTGCAGAGGCTGGGCTGAAGTTCCCGCTATTGGTTTGAATATTGATAAGTGTTGGCTGAGCTGCCTTATGTCCCCAGGTACACAGGCAGGAACTCTCTGGTGAGAAGTCTGAGGAGTTTCCCCTGGAGAGCAAGCAGGCCTTACCCTAGCCTTGGGCTATCTATGCAGGGTGGAGCTCACCTAGCTGGGTGTGACCCAGGCGCAAATGCCCTAGGGCAATGGGAGTGCCCCGTAAGTCCGCAATGGAGTGTGAGAGAGCAGGGCAGGAACAAGGGGGGTGAGAAAAATCAAAAAGTGAGACTAGACTGTGCAGGGGTACAGGGAAGCGAGGGAAGCAAAAGAAACTATGTAGCTGAGTCCCACTCCCGGCCTGTGGATCTACAAGGGCTTACTCCCTGCCCCAAGCCCCAGCGGTAGTTCGCAGCTGAGCCCCAAGAAGGGTCGCAAGAAAACTGCTGAGCCGCCCCCAGAGAGCAGAGAGGGGGGACAGAGAGCAGAGATGTTAACAGACGCCGCCGTGTAGCTGAAGCTTGATCCCTGCCTATGAAGCTGTGGGGGTTTGGGTTTATTCCCTGCTCAGACCACGCGGCGCGGCTGCGGCTGTGGCTGTGCCTTGAAAAAGCCCCTGCGCAGCCCTCCAAGGCTGTGTGGAAATATAAAGCAGAGACGCAAACAGAAGCAACAGAGTAGATGAACCCCGATCCCTGCCGGTGGAGCCGCAAGAGTCCTGTTCCTGCCCTGAGGCAGATAGGGAAAAACTGTGGCTGTGCTGAGACCAAGCCCTGCTACAGGCTCCAAATGGTCCCGGCTTGGGCAGATCCGGCAACTGGACTAGGGTCGAGCCCCAGCCGGCTTCCACTGAGGTAAGCCAAAAGCCCCCAGCCCCTCAAAACCCCGTGGATCTGCGCCTACTTATCTTTATGATGCACCTCCTGCGATCCAGTGGCGTTGAATTTCACTCTGAGCAACTCTCCTGGGCTGGATTCTGCGGAGTCCCTCTGGTGTGTGTCACTCCGTCGCCATCTTCCCGGAAGTCTCCGGCATGTTTTTTTTTAATTAAGAAATGTCTGCTATATATTTCTTACTATGTAGTGTCCCTTCCTTAGGCCCACCCCTTCTTAACAGGTCCAATACACGAAAGATGACTGTTGCTGCTTCTAAAGAACATTTTTGCAGTATATTCCAATAGGTTTTATTGCTGTTATTCAAACAATGCATAGTACATTCAATATTGCTCTCTTTTCTTTTCTGTCTCTTGAGTAGCCTTTTGGTTTCCATGTGTAAGTTGCCTTTCATGTCATCCCACATCTCATCTGGTCTCTGTCATTAGTCTTCAGTCAGACTTTTATTCCTCATGTTTATTCTTTACATAGTCTCTAAGCTGTGCTCTAGCTACTTTGGCTAGCTTCTACTTGGATTTGAGCAATTTATGATCTGTTCCACAGTTAACCCCTGGGCGTGTTTTGACTTATAAGCTTCTCCACCATTTCTTTCTGTAGATGTGGTTGATTTGATTTTCATTTGTTCCATTCCGGAAAATCCATATGTGTAGTTTCCATTTCTGGTGTTTAATAAGGAATTTGCTATGAATTCATCATTAGTCTCAAAATGTTATCAGTGAACCTGTGTGTCATTTCTGTTACTAAGGTCACATTTTCCAACTACTGCTACTTTCCCCAAATTTTACACTTATCAGTGTGTATGATTGTTTGGTTGATCAATGTCAGGCTGAAAAATTCATGTGAAAATTTCAATATATATTTTTAAATATTTTATTGGGAGCTCTTATAGATATCATAACTTCCCATAGTTCAGTTACATGGAGCAGTCCTGTACAATAGCTACCACAGTTTGAACACTTTTTCTTCTTTAATTCCTTGATATCAGCTCTCCTTTATCCCTTCTCCCCTCAATTTCATTATTGTGGTGGTAAACAGAAACTGGATGAAAGTGTGAGCAGCAGCCTTATATCTGTACTCCTGACCACAGGGCTTGGAAGACCAGTTCTAGTGTTGGAAGAAAACCCCCACAAGTCCCAAAGCTAGAACTGCTAATGAGCAATCTCCAGACAGAGATTTCCCCCAACTGCCCTCCAGGAAGATGTTAGTATACAGCTGCTACAGGTGCCTGACTTCTTGCTTCTCAGCTGAAAGATGCCTAGCTTTGAAAGCAATCAGGTTCCCTTTGTTGCTGTCACTTAAGGAATCAATTATCTCTTTCTCTCTTAAATGCCCACTGGATGGGTCCTAAAGGACTGGTGTGTAATTGAAGGGCAGAAATAAAAAGGCTTTGCATTCTTTCACCAATTTATATAATCTCAGGGCATGCAGCTCCCCCGCCTCCCACACAAACACAGGCAGACACCTAGCTACCTAATAAGGTAGGCAGGATCTTTAGCCTCGGGATCCCTGAAATAATTGGATGAGCAACTTAAGACCAGTGCTGAGGGTAGGTGGAGTGGAGTAATTGTCTCCTGAGCGGGGAGAACAATAACAACAACATGTCTGCTCTTATCGTTAAAGCTGCTGGCAGATAGTAATTAGCCATGCGCTTGTATGAGGTATCATTAAGGTGGCACTACAATGAAAGGATAGTGTGGCGATGATATTTAACTAAGAGTATGTGACTGGGACTCTTCTCCAACTTTGTGAATGCTTCTATGTTTGCTTTAATTGGTGCGCAAAACTGAATAACACTTGTACTAACTGGTCTTGCTTGCAGGCATATGAATATGTTAGGGTTAGGGTTAGCGTTAGGGTTAGGGTTAGGGTTAGCGTTAGGGTTAGGGTTAGCGTTAGGGTTAGGGTTAGCGTTAGCGTTAGGGTTAGGGTTAGGGTTAGGGTTAGCGTCAGGGTTAGGGTAAGGGTTAGGGTTAGCGTTAGCGTTAGCGTTAGGGTTAGGGTTAGGGTTAGGGTTAGCGTTAGGGTTAGGGTTAGGGTTAGGATTAGGGTTAGCGTTAGGGTTAGGGTTAGGGTTAGCGTTAGCGTTGGCGTTAGGGTTAGGGTTAGCGTTAGGGTTAGGGTTAGGATTAGGGTTAGGGTTAGGGTTAGGGTAGGGTTAGGGTTAGCGTTAGCGTTAGGGTTAGCGTTATCGTTAGGGTTAGGGTTAGTGTTAGGGTTAGGGTTAGCGTTAGCGTTAGGGATAGGGTTAGGTTTAGGGTTAGGGTTAGCGTTAGGGTTAGCGTTAGCGTTAGGGTTAGGGTTAGGGTTAGGGTTAGCGTTAGCGTTAGAGATAGGGTTAGGGTTAGGGATAGGTTTAGGGTTAGCGTTAGGGTTAGGGTTAGGGTTAGGTTTAGCGTTAGCGTTAGCTTTAGGGTTAGGGTTAGGGTTAGGGTTAGCGTCAGGGTTAGGGTTAGGGTTAGAGTTAGGGTTAGGGTTAGCGTTAGGGTTAGGGTTAGGGTTAGCGTCAGGGTTAGGGTTAGGGCTAGCGTTAGGGTTAGGGTTAGGGTTAGCGTTAGGGTTAGGGTTAGAGTTAGGGTTAGGGTTAGGGTTAGTGTTAGGGTTAGCGTTAGGGTTAGGGTTAGCGATAAGGTTTGGGTTAGGGTTAGGGTTAGCGTTAGCGTTAGGGTTAGGGTTAGGGTTAGGGTTAGCGTTAGGGTTAGGTTTAGGGTTAGGGTTAGGGTTAGCATTAGGTTTAGGGTTAGCGTTAGCGTTAGGGTTAGGGTTAGGGTTAGCGTTAGGGTTAGGTTTAGGGTTAGGGTTAGGGTTACGGTTAGGGTTAGGGTTAGCGTTAGGGTTAGGGTTAGCGTTAGCGTTAGCGTTAGGGTTAGGGTTAGGGTTAGCGTTAGGGTTAGCGTTAGGGTTAGGGTTTGCCCAGGCTGCTCCTCTGGATTCAAGAAGCAAACCCAGGGCAGGGGAGTTGGGGCTGGCAAGGGTGTGGCTGTGGGGAAGGGCAGGTGACTGGATCCAGGGAGCCGAGCCCCTGCCCTGCAGACTCTCCTCAAAGGTTTGTGGGAAGAGGAAACAGTGAAGGACTCATCTTTTCCTGACACATGTCTACAGGCCTCTGTCACGGTTCTCTTCAAGGCAGGGGTAGCATCTAGGGGAATAAGCAACCCCAGCCAGTTTTCTGGTACCCCCGGATGCAGTGACCCTCACTGTTGGGCTGCCAACTCCCACAGTGTCTTCAGCTGCTTCCAGAGCCTCCCCTGCATCACACCCAGCTGCTCTGAGACCTCAGTTACAAGGATCTACATATAACTTCCTCCCTGGAGGATGGACAAGAGAAAAGTGGGTGAAGGGAGACAAAAAATGTAAGATCTGACAAATTATCAAGGGTTCATGAGTGAGGGGGGAACAGGGAGGGCGGAGAAAAATGAGGACATGATGCCAAGGCCTTAAGTGGAGAGCAAATGTTTTGAGAATGATGAGGGCAATGAATGTACGGATGTGCTTTACACAACTGTTGTATGTATGGATTGTGATAAGAGTTGTATGTGCCCCTAATAAAATGATTTTAAAAAATTAAATCATTTAAATTTCTTAGGACAATGCCATTTGTATTTCAAAGCAACATTCACGAAAACTATTTTTCACCTTCACTATCTTCTATTTAGTTTTAAACAGTGCAAAAACAATTCTTATGCCTTTTTATGAGATGTAATGCAAGTAGACATAAATTTATGCATAATTAAAAATGTGAATGAACAAAATATTTTGTTAAAAAATTTGAACTTTTGTGAAAATCATCGAAAGCATATAGCATTTTATTGAAGGGTTGGGAATGTTTTCCTCTATTTTATTCTAGTATTTGGTCTGAGGTTCTTACGGCATATTCTGATTGTTGTCGTGTAAGAGAATGTACATTCCATATAAGAGAAAACTTTCCTTATAATATTTTCCTATCCATTGCTTCCTGCTGAATCTCTCATTTGTTCTTTTATCATTTTTTCCTATAAAACGCCCAGGCTGCTTAATTTTATGCTTATTAATCATTTATATAAGTTAGGAAAATATTTATTATATATACATTTTTATTAAAAATCTTTTATTGGAGACTCTTACAACTTTTGTTGCAATCCATATTGATTGCATCAGGCATTTTGTACATATGTTGCCTTCATTCATTTATAGACATTTCTTTCTTTTTCTTTTTTAAAATCATTTTATTGGGGCTCATACAACTCATCACAATCCATACATACACCAATTGTGTAAAGCACACTTATACATTCGTTGCCTTCATCACTCTCAAAATTTGCTTTCCGCTTGGGTTCCTGGAATCAGCTCATTTCCCCTTTCCCCTATCCCCTTCTCACCCTGCTCCTCTTCCCTCATGAACCCTTAATAATTTATACATTATTATTTTCTCTTATCTTACACTGCACGGCGTCTCCCATCACCCAATTTTCTGTTGCCCATCTCCCAGGGGGGAAGTTATATGTAGATCCTTGTGATCGGTTTCCCATTTCTATACCCACTTCCCTCCCAGTATCGCCACTCTCACCGCTGGTCCTGGGGGGTTCATCTGTCCTGGATTCCCTGTGTTTCCAGTTCCCGTCTGTACCGCTGTGTATCTTCTGGTCTAACCAGGTTTGCAAGGTAGAATTGGGATCATGAGAGGTGGGGGGAGGAAGCGTTTAATAACTAGAGGAAGGTTGTGAGTTTCATTGTTGCTATACTGAACCCTGAGTGACTCATCTCCTTCCCACTACCCCTCCGCAAGGGATGTCCAGTTGTCTACAGGTGGGCATTGGTCCCCCGTCATGTACTCCCCTCATTCACGATGATATAATCCCACCTCCCACCTTTGTTGCTTGAAAACTGGTCCCCTCAGCCCTTCATGATCACACATGTTGGTGTGATGCTTCCATGTGGGCTTTGTTGCTTCTGGGCCAGCTTGTTTACTTTCAAGCCTCTAAGACCCGGGACGCTATATCGCTTGATAGCCGGCCACCATCAGCCTTCTTCACCACACATACTTATGCACACATTCATCTTCAGCGTTTATGTGGGGAAGGTGATCACACAATGATGGTTTTTGTTCTTTGGTGTCTGCTACCTGATCCCTTCAACACCTCGTGCTCACTTAGGCTTGTGTGCTTCTTCTCTGTGGGCTTTGTTGCTTCTGAGCTAGATTTCAGCCTGTTTGCCTTCAAGCCTTTAAGACCCCCAGAGTTTCATTATATTGTGCAGAGAGTGGCTATGAGCCAAACCCACTAGACTGCACCCAACAACAGTAACAACAGGACTTGTGCTTCTAACAATATGCTGAAGAAGACCTTAAGAGAATCTCCCCTTCGTTTAGAGCAGCGGCTCTCGACCTGTGGGTCATGTCTACTTAGGGGGTCAAACAGCCCTTTCATGGAGTGGCCTGAATTATAGCAGTAGCAAAATTACAGCTATGATGTAGCAACAAAAATAATTGTATGGTTGGTTGGTCACGACTACATGAGGAACTGGATGAAAGGGTCGTGAGTAAGAATGTTGAAAACCACTGTCCAAGAGGAAGACTCAATTCTTGATACAGTTGAAGGGCAACAAAATAGACTCAGCCCCAATATAGATGGGATAGCACAGTGGCTGCAACAATAAACACAAGCCAAAGAAACACTGCAAGGATGGCACAAGATGGGGCAGTGTTTCATTATATTGACATAGAGTTGTTATGAGTCAAAACACACAAGAAAAAAAAAAAACAGGACTTGTTTTTCTAACAATGTACCTAAGTAGACCTTAAGAGAATCTCCTATTAGTTTAGCGCAGCGGGCCTCAAACTGAAGGTCGTGACCCCTTTTGGGGGATGAATGACCCTTTCACGGCAGTGGACCGTTCATTAAAGTGGAAAAATTAGAGTTATGATGTAGCAATGAAAATAATTTCATGATTTGGCAGTCACCACTACATGAGGAATGGTATGAAAGAGTCGTGGCATTAGGAAGGTTGAGAACCACTTCTCTAGGGCAAGACACAAATCTGGTACAGAAGGGAAGGAAGAGAGCGGCAGTCTCCAACAAGTTGGATTAGCACAGTGGCTGCAACACTGAGGCCAAGCACACAAGCACGGTGAGGGTGGCACAGGTCAGGGCAGCTAAGAGTCAAAACCCACTCGACAGAACTTAATGACGATAACTACAGGACGTGTACTTCTAACAATATGCTGAACTAGATCTTAAGAGAAACTCCTCTAAATTTAGAGCAGTGGTTCTTAACTTGTGGGTCGCGACCCCCTCTCACAGGTGTTGCCCAATTCATAACAGTAGTGAAATCACAGTAATGGAGTAACAATGAAAAAAAAATTACTGTTGGAGGATCACCACAACATTAAGAATTGTATAAAGGAGCCATGCCATTAAGAAGGTTCAGAAACACTGCCCGAGAGGAATACACAAAACGTGGTACTGCAGAAGGGCAGCAAGTGAGAGGCAGACCCTACAAGATGGAATAGCTCAGTGGCTGCAACAATGAGTGCCATCAACGAACCACTGTGAGGATGGCACAGGACGGGGCAGCGTTTCATTATCTTGTGCTTAGAGTTGCTGAGAGTCAAAACCCACTCGACGGCAACTAACAGCAACACAAAAAGTACTTGAGCTTCTAACAATATGCTGACGTAGATCTTAAGAGAAACTCCTCTTAGTTTAGTGCAGGGTTCTCAGCCTATGAATCACGAACCCTTTTGGGGAGTGAGTGGGTTGAATGACCCTTTCACAAGGGTTGCCTGATTCATAAGATTAGCAAAATTACAGTTATGAAATATCAGCGAAAATTTTGTATGACTGGGGGTCCACCACTATTTTGGGAACTGCATGAAAGGGTCGTGAATTTAGGAAGATTGAGAACCACTGTCCGAGAGGAAGACACAAATGTTGGTAGAGTAGAAGGGCAGCAAAGGAGAGGCAGCCCCTCCAAGTTGGAATAGCTCAGTGGCTGCAACAACCAGCGCAAGCAAAGAACCACTGTGAGGAATGCACAGGATGGGGGAGCATTTCGTTATATTTTGCATAGAGTTGCTATGAGCCAAAACCCACTTGAAGGCACCTAAATAAAATAACAACAGGACTTTTGCTTCTAACAATGTGCTGAAATATATCTTATGAGACATTCTTCATAGTTTGGAGCAGAGATTCTCAACCTGTGGGTCATGACTCCATTAGGGTGATGAACTACCCTTGCACAGGGGTGTCCCACTTCATAGCAGTAGCTACATTACAGTTATGAAGTAGCAATGACGATAAATTTATGACTGGGATTGAACCCACTACATGAGCAGTGGTATAAAAGGCCTGTGGCATTATAAGAAGGTTGAGAGCCACTGTCCTTGAGCAAGACAGAAATCTTGGCAGAGCAGAAAGGCAGCAAATGAGAGGCAGACCCCCAGATGATAGATTAGCGCAGTGGCTGCAACCATGAGTGCAGACAAGAAACCACTGTGAGGATGGCACAGGACGGGGCAGCGTTTCATTATCTTGTGCGTAGAGTTGCTGAGAATCGAAACCCACTGGGCAACACCTAACAACAATCACTGTAGGACTCATGCTTTTCACAATATGGTGCTGTAGATCCTAAGAGAAACTCCTCTTAGTTTAGAGCAGTGGTTCTCAACTTGTGGGTCACGAGCCCTTTGGGGGGGTCAAATGACCCTTTCACAGTGGAGGCCTGATTCATAACTGTAGCAAAATTAAAGTTACAAAGTAGCAATGAAAATAATTTTATGATTGGGGGGTTCATCACTACATGAGGAAATGAATGAAAGGGCAGTAGAGGGGCAGCAAAAGAGAGGCAGCCCCCCAAAAGTTGGATTAGCCCATGATTGCAACAATGACAACAAGCAAAATAACCACTGTGAGGGTGGCACGACACGGGGTCACGTTTCATTATATTGTGTATAGAGTTGCTATGAGCCAGCACACACTCAAAGGCACCAAACAATAACAACAGGACTGTGCGTCTATGAATATGCGGAAGTAGACCTTAAGAGAAACTCCCCTTAGTTTAGACCAGTGGTTCTCAAACTGTGTCACAGTGCCTTTAGAAGACTAATGAACCTTTCACATGGGTGGCCTGATCCATAACAGAAGCGAAATTACAGTTATGATGTAGCAATGAAAATATTTTATGGTTGGGGAGTCACCACTACATGAGGACTGGTATGAAATAGTAGTGGCATTCAGAAAGTTGAGAACCACTATTCTTGAGGAAGACACAAATCTTGGTACGGAAGGGCAGGAAAAGAGAGTTAGTCCCTAACAAGAAGGATTACCACAGTGGCTGCAACAATGAGCGCAAACAGAAGAACCACCGTGAGGATGCACAGGGCAGGACAACGTTTCATTACATTGTGCATAGGGTTGTTATGAGCCAAAACCCACTCGAAGGCAGCCAAAAACAAGAACAGGATTTGTGCTTCTAACAATATGCTGAAACATACCTTAAAAATAAACTCCACTTAGTGTAGAATAGCAGTTCTCAAACTGTGGGTCGTGATGCCTTTTGGGGGGTGGGGGGGAGAATGACTATATCACATGGTGGCCTGATTCATAACAGTAGCATAATTTTAGTCATAAAGTAACAAGGAAAGTAATTTTATGATTGGGGAGGGGGCGTCACCAATACATGAGGAATGGTGTGAAAGAGTCGTGCATTAGGAAGTTTGAGAACCACTGCCCTAGAGGAAGACACAAATCTGGGTACAGTTGAAGGTCAGCAAATGAGAGGCAGTCCCCCAAAAGATGGATTAGCACAGAGACTGCAACAATGAGTGAAAACAAAAGAAAAGTGTGAGGGTGTTAGAGGATGGAACAGTGTTTCATGATACTGTGCATAGAGTTGTTATGAGCCAACTATGAGCCAAACCCACTCGACAGCCCCCGAACAACAATAAGAACAGGACTCTTGCGTGTAATAATATACAGAGCTATACCACAGGAGAAACTCCTCTTAATTTAGAACGGCAGTTCTCAACCTGTGATTTGTGACCACTTTGGTTGGTTGAACAACCCTTTCACAGGGTGACTAGATTCATAAGACTTGCAAAATTACAGTTATGGAATAACAGTTGAAAAAAAAACTTTATGCTTTGGGGACCACCACTACACATTGGGAAGTGTATGGAAAGGTCGTAGAAATAGGAAGGGTGAGAAACACTGTCCTAGAGGAAGACGCAAGTACAGTAGAAGGGCAGCAGAAGAGAGGAAGTCCCTACAAGACAGATTTGCACGGTGGCTGCAACAATGAGCGCAAGCAAAGAACCACCGTGAGGATGATGCAAGACTGGGCAGGCCTTTATTATATTGTGCACAGGGTTGCTATCAGCCCAAACCCTCTCCACGGCCCGAACAACAATAACAGTAGGAATCATACATCTAACAGTATGCTCAACTAAACCTTGAGAGAAACTGCTCTTAGTTTAGAGCAGCCGTTCTCAACTTGTGAGTTGAGTGGTATATCCTTTGGGGGTGTTCAAATGACCCTCCCATAGGCGTGGCCAGATACGTAACAGTAGAAAAATTACAGTTATGAAGTAGCAACAGTACAATTTTTTTGGTTGGGGGGTCATTACTACACGAGGCACTGTATGAAAGGGTCGTGGCATTAGGATTGCTGAAAACCACAGTCCTACAGGAAGACACAAGTCTTGATACAGTTGAAGGGCCGCAATATAGAGTCAGCCCCCAAATAGATGGAATAGCATAGTGGCTGCAGCAATGAGCTCAAGCTAAGGGAACACTGTGAGGATGGCACAAGATGGGGCAGCGTTACATTATATGGAGCATAGAGTTGCTATGAGTCAAAACCCACTCGACTGCACCTGACAACAAAACAACAGGACTTGTGTTTCTTATAATGTGCTGAAGTAGACCTTAAGAGAAACTCCTATTAGTTTAGTGCAGCGGTTCTCAACTTTTGGGTCACGAGCCCTGTTGGGGGATGAATGAACCTTTCATAGTGGTCGCCTAGTCATAACAGTAGAAAAATTAGAGTTACAAAGTTGCAATGAAAATAATTTTATGATTTGGCAGTCAGCACTATATGAGGAACGGTATGAAAATGTTGTGGCATTAGGAAGGTTGAGAACCACTGCCCTAAAGGAAGACACAAGTCTTGGTAGAGTAGAAGGGCAACAAAAAATAGCCAGCCCCCCCCCCCAAATATGGCTCCAACAATGAGCACTAGCAAACAACCACTGACAGGATGGCACAGGCCTGGGAAGCATTTCATGATATTGTGCATAGAGATGCGATGAGCCAAAACCCCCTCCGCAGAACTTAACAACAATAACAACAGGGCTTGTGTGTTTAACAATATGCTGAAGTAAATCTTAAGAGCAACTCTTCTTAGTTTACAGCAGGGTTCTCAACATTGGGTCGTGAACACTTTCAGGTGGGGGGTGTTTCGAAACACCCCTTCACAGTGATGGCCTGATTCATAACAGTGGCAAAAGTACAGTTATGAAATATCAATGAATATAATTTTATGATTGGGGTCCACCACTACATTGGGAACTGTACGAAAGGGCCGCAGAATTAGGATGTATGAGAAACATTGTCCTAGAGGAAGACACAAATGTTGGTACAGTAGAAGGGCTGCAAAAGTCAGGCAGCCCCTACAAGATGGAATAGATGCAGCTTGAGTGCAAGCAAAGGACCACAGTGAAGATGGCACGAGATGGGGCCGAGTTTCATTATATTGTGCATACAGTTGGTATGAGCCAACACACACTCAAAGGCACCAAACAATAATAAAAAGAACTTGGGCTTCTAAGAATATTCTGAAGTAAACCTTAAGAGAAACTCCTATTCGTTTAGACCATTGGTTCTCAAACTGTGTGTCGAGACACCTTTGAGGAGACTAACGAACCTTTCACATGGGTGGCCTGATCCATAACAGAAGCAAAATTACAATTATGATGTAGCAATGCAAATATTTTATGGTTGGATGTCACCACTACACGAGGAATGGTGTGAAGTGGTTGTGGCATTTGGAAAGTTGAGAACCACTGCTCTAGAGGAAGACAGATATCTTGGTACAGAAGGGCAGGAAAAGAGAGGCAGTGCCCAACAAGATGGATTAGCACAGTGACTGCAAAAATGAGTGTGAGCAAAAGAACCACTGTATGGAAGGCACAGGACGGGAAAGCATTTTATTACATGGTGCATAGAGTTGGTATGAGCCTAAACCCATTCGAAGGCACCAAACAACAGGATTTGTGCCTCTAACAATATGCTGAGGGAGACTTTAAAAGAAACTCTTAGTGTAGAGTAACAGTTCCCTAACTGTGGGTCACAACGTCTTAGGAGGGAACAATGAGCATTTCACATGGGTGACCTGATTCATAACAATAGCAAATTTATAGTTATGGAGTAACAAGGAAAATTATTTTTTGATTGGGGGGGTTACTAGTACGTGAGGAATGGTGTGAAAGAGTCATGACATTAGGAAGGTTGAGAACCACTACCCTAGAGGGAGACATAGATCTGGGTACAGTAGAAGGGCAGCAAAAAGAGGCAGCCCACAGCACAATGGAATACAACAGTGGCTGCAACAATCCGCGCAAGCAAAAGAACCACTGGGAGGATGGCGCAGGACAGGACACCTTTCCATCATATTGTGCTTAGAGTTGCTAGGCGTCGAAAGCTACACAACAGAATCTAACAATAACTATAGGATTTGTGCTCCTGACAATAGGGTGAAGTAGATATTAAGAAAAACTCCTCTTAGTTTAGACCAGCGGTTTTTAACCTGTGGTTCGCGACCACTTTTGGTGATCGAATGACCCTTTCACATGTGTGAAATGATTCATAACTGTAGGAAAATTACAGTTACGAAGTAACAATAATATTATGGTGGGGGTCACCACTACATGAGGAACTGTATGAAAGGGTCATGGCATTAGGAAATTTGACAAGCATTGTCCTAGAGGAAGACACAAGTCTTGGTACAGTAGAAAGGCCACAAAAAAAGAGGCAGCTACCCAAAAGTTGGATTAGCACAGTGGCTGCAACAATGCGCACAAGCAAAAGAATCACTGTGAGGATGGCATAGGATGGGAAAGCGTTTCATTATATTGTGCATAGAGTTACTATGAGCCAAAACCCACTCGATGGTACCTAACACCAATAACAACAGAACTTGTGCATCTACCAGTATGCTGAATTCTATCTTAAGAGAATCTCCTCTTAGTTTAGAGCAGGGGATCTTCAGCTGTGTGTCGCGACCCCTTTGTGGATATGGAATGAAAATTTCACAGGGGTGTCGTGACTCATAACAGTAACAAAATTACAGTTATGAAGCTGCAATGAAATCATTTTATGGTTGGGGGGGGGTCACCACTAAATGAGAATCGGTATGAAAATATCATGGCATTAGGAAAGTTAAGAACCACTGCTCTAGAGGAAGTCCCAAATCTTGGTATGAAAGGGCAGGAAAAGAGAGGCGGTCCCCAACAAGATGCATTAGCACAGTGGCTGCAACAATGAGCGCAAGCAGAGAACCACTGGGCGGCGTTTCATTATCTTGTGCGTAGAGTTGCTATGAGACATACCCATTCGACGGCACCTAACAACAACAACAAATGGACTTGAGCTTCTAACAGTATGGTGAAATAGACCTTAAGAGAAACTCCTCTCAATTTAGAGCAGGGGTTCTCACCATGTGGGTCGTGACCCCTTTGGGGCTTAGACGAACCCTTTACAGGGTTGCACTATTCATAACTTGTAACAAAACGAGAGTTACGAAGTAGCAAAGAATATAATTTTATGATTGGGGTCTACCACTACAAAGGAAACTGTATGAAAGTGTCGTGAATTTAGGAAGGTTGAGAAGCACTGTCCTAGAGGAAGATACAGATATTGGTAGAGTAGAAGGGCAGCAAAGGAGAGGCAGCCCCTACAATTTGGAATAGCTCAGTGGCTGCAACAATGAGCGCAAGCAAAGAACCACTGTGAGGAATGCACTAATGGGGCAGCGTTTCGGTACATTGTACATAGAGTTGCTGTGAGCCAAAATCCACTCGACGGCACTTAACAACAACAACAACAGGACTTGGGCGTCTAACAATATACTGAACTACATCTTAAAGAAACACCTCTTAGTTTAGAGCAGCGGTTCTCAACCTGTGGATCGGGACCTCTTTGGGGGTTGAGCTACCCATTCACAGGGGTCGGTCTCTTCTTCATAGTAGCAAAATTACAGTTATGAAGTAGCAGCGAAAATAATTTTATGAATGGATGTTCACCACAACATCAGGAACTTCATTATAGTGCCAAGGAATTAGGAAGGTTGAGAACCACTGGTTTAGAGCATAGGAAATCTGATGCAATACTGCATATTTTAACACACATGAAGGTGGAAAATAAAGGAAATTGGGAGAGGACAGTAGTATCAAATTCCTATGAGTCAGAATTGTTCTATATCATAGAGTAGCTAAGACAATGAGAAGAAATGACAAAGTCAAAGAGCTGAAGAGAAAATTCCATAGGACACGTGGCAACAGCTTTATGCTCTTGTTAGACCCTCGGGACCTCCTTATCTTTTGCTGGTGCACCTCCAAGATCCCAGAATCCCTAGTTGACAGTGGAATTTGCATAGCGAACTGGCTCATTGAGCCAAGCCGGAGGCCTCTGTCTGCAGAAGAGACCAAGCCCTGTGCTGCAGCTCCTGCTCCCATATGCAAGCAGTGGGGTCCAGATGCGGGTCCTGTGTCTGCTTCCTGTTGTAAAAGACAGTGTTGGGACAAGTAGCCTTCTACTGAGTCTCTCCTCCGTCTACCTGGGGGAGCAGGCTCCTGGCTTGCTGTGGCCAGCTAATAGCAATTAGTAGGCATAGCGCTAATGAAGAAAGGGGACAGCTGGGCAGAGGGCCTAAACCTGCTGAGCGCCATGGCCCCTGAGACACTGGCGAGCTGTTGGCTCCCAGCTCCTTGTCCCTGACTCTTACCTGCCTCCCTCTCTCGAGATCACTCTTGAATTTCAGTCTCCATGCAATCTCACCCAGCCTTGCTGCCTGACTGGAGAGGGAGCCTGGAGGCTGTTAGAATAGCGCTGCTCAGGCTCTTTGGGCTAAAGAGTCTGATGTGGGCCAGGAGCTCCATGAAGTTCCCTCCCTCAGGCAGTTTTCTGCCTCTCCATCCCCCTTAGTCTCCCTGCAGGCCTGGCCCTGGGCCCTGACCTTCCACTTGCTTCCTCATCCAACATGTGGAGGGCTGGCTCTTGCCAAGTACACACATGGGTGCAGACATGAGAGATCCCACTCCTGGAAACCAGGAGGTCTGTAAACAAGGGCACAGCTGAGGCCTGTTCTTACGCAAATCATGTGCATCCTTCTCTCTGCCCTCTGCCCTGGGGTAGGGACAAGGGCTCTGGGAAGACCGGCCACCCCATCACTATGGGGCATGGCCCGATGGTGCTGGTGCACAGAGCACTGGGCAGGCAGGGCTCCCTACAGGCCCTTGCACCGTGTGGGGCTACAGAAGGGGAGAAAGGCAGAAGAGTGCTGCCAGGAGCCAGCTGCACTGTGGCAACGTGGGGTCCTCTGGGCTGGGCCACTGAGGTGGGGTGCTAAGGCTGTGCTCCCCTCTCCCTCTCCCCAGGTGTGTGGTTGTGCTCTTCAATCCCCGGAAACACAAGCAGCACCACATCCTCAACAGCTCCAGGTAAATGGGCTCTGGGGCTTTGGGGAGTGCCACCTTTTCCCAGGGACGGCCAGAGGAGTGCCACCTGCTTCTCTGTGGCATTGGGCCCTGTTGGGCCCCAGGCCTGCAAGGGAAGCAGCACAGGGAGGGCGGGTGTGCTGCCCTTGTTTTGAGAGGGGACTGTGAGAGGCCAGACCTGGGCCAGGCTGCCAGTGCCTCTCTTGAGCCTGCCCCCATTCCTTTCAGGAAAACCATCACTGCCCTTGCCTTCTCTCCTGATGGCAAGTACCTGGTCACCGGCGAGGTGAGTGAGGAAGGAAGCTCAGGCACTGCAGAGGGGGTGGCCTGGCCTTAGCAGAGAGTGACAGCCTGCAGCCCGCATAGGACTGGTGCCAAGTTTGACTTTCTGTACTGGTGTCAACTTTGGGTGTTTGGTCTGCCCTAGAGCAGTGTTCTTAGGCTGTAGCCTGCATCAGAAGTGCTATGGTGGCCCCGTAGTACAGACTGCTGGCTCTCGGGCTCAGCAGGTCTGGGGTGGCTCTCTTCAGTTTGCAATGCTAACAAGTAGTTCCAGATGAGGCTGAAGCTGCCAATTTGGGAACCACATTTTGGAAAACACCTCCTTAAAACATTCCTTATCCTGGAGTCCTCCTGTTGGTCACAGTGTGGAACAGGGCTGCCCTCCCATAGACTTGCCCTGTGAGGCTGTGGGAGCCAACCGCAGTAGTGGTGGTTCTTGCCCATCCAAATCACGCCAGGAGCCCATCCCTGAGAGTCCCTGTTCCCCAACACTGATCACATTCCCTCCGGGGGTGTCCTTGATTCATGTGCAGGCACATTAGGTTAGGTGTCCTTCATTTATGTGCAGGCTCTTGTCCAGTGGCTGGGGGAGCCAGGCCTCCTTGGATGGGGAGGGAGCTGGCTGCCTCTGGCCTTTACTTTGGGGTCTTCGTCCCCGCAGAGTGGACACATGCCTGCTGTGCGGGTGTGGGACGTGTCGGAGCGCAGCCAGGTGGCAGAGCTTCAGGAGCATAATTATGGCGTGGCGTGTGTGGCCTTCTCACCCAGCGCCAAGTACATTGTCTCAGTGGGCTACCAGCATGATATGATCGTCAATGTCTGGGCCTGGAAGGTGAGTGGGCTGCTGGCCTCAGGACAGGCAGGGCCGGGAGGGGAGCCAAGAAACTGCTGACAGGTGGCCTTCACTTCCGCCTGCTGGCCTCAGTCCCTTTCTAGAGAACTCTGAGCAGAAAGGAGCAACTGTGTATCTAGGATGCTGAAGAAGGGGCAGAAGGAGAGGTCAAGTTCACAGCTTGTCTAACCTCCTTCAGTGTGTAAGTTTCTTTTCCCTCAGCTCCTAGAAGCAGAGCCTTGATTTCCCTTGACTTTCTCTCCAGAAAAACATTGTAGTGGCTTCCAACCAGGTGACCAGTCGGGTGAAAGCAGTATCCTTCTCTGAGGACTGCAGCTACTTTGTCATTGCAGGCAACCGGCACATCAAATTCTGGTTCCTTGATGACAGCAAGACCTCAACGGTGAGGCAGCAAGTAGCCACCAGGGTGGGGTCTGCCCAGATCTGTTCCACCTGCGCCCCCTTCTGCATGCTCAAAAGCCCTTTGGAAGTCTCAGCTGGGCCAGGTGCTATGTCAATCTGCAAGGGAAGCCTTTTCCCTCTCTCCCCAGGGCCTGCTTTCCAGGGGGTAGCCTGCAGGGTGGGTGTGTGGGTGGCACCTGTGGTGTGCCTCCACAGGTGAATGCCACTGTGCCCCTGCTGGGCCGCTCCGGGCTGCTGGGGGACATGCAGAACTACCTGTTCACTGATGTAGCCTGTGGCCGCGGGAAGAAGGCTGACAGCACCTTCTGTATCACATCCTCGGGGCAGCTGTGCGAGTTCAGTGACCAGAGACTGTTGGACAAGTGGGTGGAGCTGAGGGTAAGTGAATGCTTTGTCGGCACCCTCCCGTCTGTCACCTCCAGGCTCCGGGGGTCCTGGGGTTAGCAGCGGGGTCTGCATGCACGCTGGGGGAGGCCCCAGGCGGAGGAAGGTGTTTGGGAACCTCTCTGCTCGCTCGCGCTCTCTGTCTCTGCCGCTTCCTCTGCTTTCCTCTTCTGCTCAGCACAAAGACAGCATCACAGTAAGTGTGCTGGCCCTGTCCGCTGCCTCTGCTGCCTTTCTCTTGGCCGGCCTTTTCTGAGTGTGTGTTTGCCTAAAACTCAGGTGGCTTATAAGGCTTGCTGACTCCTTCTTCCTAATTGCAAGGGGCTGTGGGCCCTCTGGCTAGCTGCTGTTAGAGGGAGGGGCATTGAGGGGCTCTGGCCAGGGCAGCTGTCCTACCTTGCACTTGTCCTTGCCTCTTGGCTCATGGCTGTTGAGGTGGGGTGAAGGAGTGCGCAGACGCCCTTGCTGAATGGGGCTTCTGTGCTCACAGACCACAGTGGCCCACTGCATCTCGGTGAGCCAGGACTACATCTTCTGTGGCTGTGCTGACAGCACCGTGCGTCTTTTCAACCCCTCCAACCTGCACTTCCTCAGCACGCTGCCCCGGCCCCATGCCCTGGGAACAGACATTGCCAGCATCACAGAGGCCAGGTGAGCGGTGTGGGTGGGCTCCTGAGTCCTGTCAGAGCCCCACTCTGTGCCAGGCCATCCTTTGCATGCTGCAAGGAGAGAAGGGCACACATAGGCCTCTGGGAAGACCCTTGCAGTCAAGCACAGGTGGGTCTTTTAGCATTTCTTGCTCACTGTGGGCAACCGTGGTAATCTGAGTCTGCCGTGTGGTAATGCATTGTCCTGTAAAGACCACAGCTAGGACAGACGGGCAGTTCCTTAGGGTTTCTGAGAGAGACTGGAAACCTGATGGAGCAGGCCTTTCTCCCTCAGGGTGGTCCTGGGTTGCAGCTGCGGTAGGAGGGGCTTATTGTAGCCTCGGGCCTTGGGTTGGGTGATTGCAGGAAGTGAAGTTTTGCTCTGGTTTCAGTGCTGTCAGGAAGTGGGGCAGTTCTGCAGTTGGGTATATTAATTTCTCTTTCAGGGCAGGACGGGACTAAATCTGCAGTTGGTAGGAAATGATATATGACCATGGTTGTGGCTTGCACAGTGTCCTTCCTTGTCCTCTGACGTGAGTCTAGAAGGGCCTGACATCTGCTTGGCTGCATCACGGCCACACACTGTCCCTGCCTGACGTTGGGGGCTATGAAATAACTTGTGTTCTTTTGGAGAGCCCCATGGCAAGGAATGCCAGGCCAGCTGCTGCGTTCTTTCTCCAGTGACTGCTGGCCAACCTGCTGCTCCTCCCTTGAGTGCCCCATTTCATTTGCGCTCACTCACTAGTTTGCCCTGTCTGCCCTGGACACCCTGCCCCCCTCTTTCCTCAGTCGCCTTTTCGCTGGAGTGGCCAATGCGTAGTATCCGGACACCATCTCCTTGGCCTTTGATCCTGCAAATCAGTGGCTGTCTTGTGTGTACAATGACCATAGTATTTATGTCTGGGATGTGAAGGACCCCAAGAAAGTGGGCAAGGTGTATTCAGCTCTCTATCATTCCTCCTGCTTCTGGAGTGTAGAGGTACGTGGGCCAGGTCTGCTGAGACTGACCGTGTTTCCTGGGCTACTATTAGGAGCTGGAGTTCCTCAAGTGTGGAATTTGTTTCCTCCAGCACCCTTGCTCCCCCAGCCGTGCCCCTGGGTCCCTTCGTATCTGTTAATTGGCTCTGAGGATGGGAGGGGATTTTAGTGCTGACTCATCTCAGACGTTTTTCAGTATGCCCTGTGCAGTCTGAGCTTTGCCTCTTTGGACATGTTCCTGAACTTGACCAAACCTTAGTTTCTGCAATTGTGAAATGACATACCTGATGCATTTGATTTTTACGAAAAGGAGACAATGAAAGTTGGAGATTTAGAATGCCTAGTACTTACTAGGTGCTTGGTTAATGTATATTCCTTTACTTGTTAAAGACAAGAGCTAATCATTATGACTTGCTTGCTCTGGGAAAAGCCTGGGGCTAAGTCTTGACCAACAAATCCCTCTTGGAGGAAGCACGGCCAGAATGCCCCTTAGAAGTGAGGATGGCAAGTCTTCATCTCACATCCATTGGACATGCTATCAGGAGAGACTGGTTCTTAAGAAAGGACATAATGCTTGTTAAAGTACAGGGGCAGCAAGAGGGAAGAAGACACTTGATAAGATGTATGTCCTCAGTGGCTACAGCAATGGGCTCAACATGGACCAACGACTGTGGTGATGACACAAGAGCAGGCAGGGTTTCATTCCGTTGTACAGTTCCGGTCTCTGGTACAAAGGAAAATAAGTTGCCCTATCCTGTGGGGTCGAGGCTATTGTGCCTGCTGTGTATTTTGTCCTAAGGACTTGCAGTGTTGTTCTTTATACAGTGTTGTTGTTATTAGCTGCTTTTCGGTCCATTTTGACTCATAGCGACCCCCATGCATTTCAGAGTAGAACTGTTCCATAGGGTTTTTAAGGCTGTGACCTTTTGGAAGCAGATTTTCAGGCCTACCTTCCTTAGGCACCTCTTGGATTCTGGGTGGGATTTAACTGCCGACTTCCTGGGTGCTAGTCAAACACTACCCAGGGAGACCTCCCACTGAATAGTGTGAGTGTATTCCCACCTAGTGTGCTCCTCTTCCAGTACTTGTTTGGACGGTATTCTCTTTTGATCCATAGGGTTCCATGGACTCATTTTCAGTAGTACATCATCAGGTCTTTCTTCCCAGTGTGTCCTAGCTTGGATGCTCTGGTGAAGCGTGTCCAGAGTGGCTTGCTCTGGTTATAATCTTAGCTGGTGACACTGCTTACAGCAATCACAGCTATAGACAAATGACAACATGATGACAAACTGACAGATGGGTGGCAGCCTAGGGAAGGAATGATCAACACAACACAACACAGCCTGAGTGGAAATTGAGCTACGGAGTCTCTGAGAGTCCAGGCTCTTCGTCCTGGCACAGCCTGGGGCAGGGCCTGGAGCCAGGAACTGTGGCTGCTGGGGTGAGGACCCCCAGCTTCCCCACTTGGCATTCCCTCCCCAAACAGAGCTGGCAGCCTGTGGGAATTGTCTTTCCGCTTGCACATGATGGCACTGACGAGCATAACGCAACCCTGCTGGTGGTTAATGACTGGTGACATTTTGAGGCCGCTGCCCACCTTTGGTTGAGGGAATTTGCCAATGTTCGGAAGTTGTTGGGCTCTAACGAAATGCAACCCCTGCAAGCAAGCATTGAGTCAGTGCATGAGGTGTGGGGCACTCTGACATCCCCGTGTGACCGTGAAAAGCAGGCTGCGGAGCAGTGGTGGCTGCTGAGGCTCCTTTCTCCTGGCAATACTGGCGTGCTGAAATGGCGGGCTGATTTGCCATGGAAAGCAGGGTTTCATGGGAACTTGAGGATTAAGAATCCACATGCCTGCAATCAATATTGTATGTTCATCGTATAATTTACTTTGAAAGGGAGACGACACAGTTCTCCGAATTTTTGGGTGAAGTAAACCACTTTTCCAAAGGAGTAAGTGGATTTCTGTGTTTATAAATCATGCCCACCACTTGGGAGTGCAGGGGAGGATATGGGAGGATGGTAAAGAAGAGCAGCAGGAGAGGACCTGAAGACCTCATGTTTCCTCAGGGTCAGGGTCAGGGGAAACCAATGTCCCTGGAACACCACTGTCTCTCTGGAATGGTATTAGCACAGCTTGTTATTTGCATCCTGTACTGAGTTCATTCTGACTCGCAGCGCCCCTATAGGGAAGAATAAACATGCCCCAATGAGTCTCTGAGACTATAATTCTTTACTCAAATAGAAAGCCTCATCTTTTTTCCATGGAGGAACTGGTGGATTCAGAACTGCTGACCTGGTGGTTAGCAGGCCAACACCGAACCTACTATACCACCAGGACATTTCTGTTTAGCCTAGAGACTTTCAAATGGATAGAACAAGACCCATCCCAACCCTGTTCACTGCTATCAACCCCCCTTTCTGTAAAGTCCCCACTACGTTCTGTGAAGTTCACCACTTTCTCCGTGTGTGTGTGTGTGTGTGTGAGAGAGAGAGTTATAAAAATAGGAACTTTGACCCCTTTTTAGAACTCTTGCAATTCCAGGGCTTGTTCAACAAAGAACGAATCCCCAGTGTCTTCAACCTGAATTGTCCCATGTGGTAATACACATTGGGGTTCCAGACACACTGAGCTAATGAGTGAGTGGACACTACTGTGCTATCTAAACAAACCCTGTGTGACAGGGCTGCACCTGCCTTACTTAATTGAATAACCAGAACCGTTTTCTAAAATAGGTAATATCAACTTAATCTCCCTGCCATCGAGTCACTGCTGATGCATAGCGACCTTGTAGGACAGGGGAGAATTGCCCCCATGAGTTTCTGAGCCTGTAACTCTTGACAGGAGTAGAAAGCCTCATCTTTCCCTCACTGATTGCTGCTGTTTTCGAACTGCTGAGTTTAAGGTTAGGGACACAATGTGTAACCCACTACACCACCAGGAGATGCTTGTGTCAACTTTCTATATACGAAAATGAAGTGTCGCCAGGTCCGATGCCATCTTCATGGTCACTGCTGTATGTGAGTCCAAAGTTGTGGGCCAATACATCTCAAGGAGAATCGCCTGCATATCCAATGACACATCCCCGCACAAAACCGGATTTCCTTTTCTACTGATCAGCCTTGCTTAATGACTTGGCCAAAGTGAGCAAGCATAAATCCTCCCAGCCTCCCTTGCCAGGCACAGTGTGGTTCCCGAGAGCAGTGTTTCTTCTACAATGGGAGTGCTCATGCTTTTGCCACACTGGGCAGATTCTATGAATATTTTGACTTTTTTTTAACTTATTTGATCATAGAGCATATTTCCCTTTTCCCTTTGTATGAGATGACAAAATTTCACTCACTTCCTAGTCATCCAAGGAAAGAGTAAACTTCCCTGCCCTGCCAGCAAAGGGCTTGGCCAATAGAATAAAAGTGGAAGGAGTTGTGTGCCACTCTCGATCAGAGGTTTTAAGAGAAATGGTCCTTTTGTTGCTTACCTATCCTTCAAGAGGAAGGAACCCTGGTAATATAGTGGTTATGTGTTGGGCTCTTAACCTCATGAGTCACATGCAAGTCTTTCAATTTCAAAGCCTGATTGTTCCCCTGCACAAAGCTAACAGAGATAAGCAACAACTGCTTGTAGGCTGGAAAGATTGCCCAAACATAGTGTACTTAGGGGATTTCTTACTGCCAGGAGAAATACAGGCGATGTGGCAGGTGACGGTCCTAGTATCTCTCAGCTGCCAATCAGAGGCAGGTTCTGAGCCTTCAGTCAGGGCCACTGGAGCAAGTGGCTCATGGTGCTGCTGCCATAGTCCATCCCAGGTCAAGCCCTCTGAGGTGCTGGGTAACAGAGTTTTGGATTGGCACTCAGTGAGGGCTACTTCAAAGCTCCTTCCTTTCTTAAACTTGCTCCTGTAACCACATTCTTTCTGAAGGTCCTTGTCAGTAAGCCGAAATCCCAACCAATTTGCTAAGTCAGGACAAAATGCAAAATTGATGCTACCAAGAGACATTAAACCACCTACAACCTTTTAGACCATGTCAACAGATCATCTGTAGCCTCAACTGCAGAAACATTTCACTAAATCCTCTCTGTTTCTCCACAAAGATTAGGAATGCCCTTCTATCTTTTAAAAACAGATATTGGTCTGGCACCACTTCGGTTCCAGCTGAGGTAATGGATTCACCTGAGCTAAGCTCTAATGAGGATCACTTAATCTTCATTCAAGATATATGTCATGAGGACTGTAGATCATGCAGGGACTGCACAATCCCTCTGTGTCGGCAGCGGCTGCATCACGGCCTGGCCCATTGGGAAGAGAGATGGACCCATGGCAATTATAAGGCAAGATGCTGAGGGTGCTGGGGTGGTCTAGGGATACCGGAAAGGAACTATTGGGCATGGAGGCAATTATGAAGGGTTCTTTTTTCCCATGGACCAAACCCATGCCAGTTGCCATGAAGTTAACTCTGATTCATAGGGACTCCTTTGGGCCAGAGTAGAACGACATTCTGTTGTTTTTTTCTATAACTGATTTTGTTGTTGTTGTTTGAAATGCAGCACCAGGCCTTTCTTCAGAGACACTTCTGGCTGGGATTGAAGCTCCAACCTATGAGTTAGTAGCCCAGTATGTTAACCAACTGCACCACCCAGGGACTCCTCCATGTGGCTAAAGAATGACTTAAGGACTTCCCCCACAGACCAAAACCAAAACCAAATCCACTGCCATGGGGTTGACCTCATATATGGCACAATAGACTGGCTCTGCGGATTTTCAGAACTGCACATCTTTACTGGAGCAGAAAACCCTCATCTTTCTCCCAAGGAGTAGCTGGTGGGTTTGAACCATTAACTTTGCCATTAGCAGCAGCCCCACTCTTAACCCAATATACCACCAAGAGTGGTTCAATTTGGAAAAATAGTATGTGATCACCTATCTATGAAGGGAAACCCCTCTCATAGAGTGCACTTACACAAATGAGAAAGAAATGAGTCCCCAAATGCCCGTCTTAATCAACAATCTGGGCAAGGGTGTTCTGGGAAGCAGCTTTCAAATGTGGCTGGAGATTATAAAATTAATCAACCTAATCCCTGTTTTAAAGAGCCCTGGTGGTACAATGGCTAAGGACTGGGTGGCTAAACAAAAGACTGGTAGGTTGAACCTACCCATGGGCTCTAAAGGGGAAAAGACCTGACGAGCTGGTCCCATAATGATCTCAGCCTAGGACACCTTTGGGGGCAGTTCTACTCTGTCCTGTAGGGTCACTATGAGCTGACATCAACTTAAAGACACACAGCACGTTTGACTCTACGTCATTTTTTGATAGAGTTTGTGCAGAGCTTTCTGAGTAGAAAACAGACTCAGGGGCATCTGACATCAACCAGCAACAGTCTCTTTCCTTGAGAAAGACTGTGGAAAGGGATGAGGAGGGAGCTTCCAAAAGCGTGTGGAAAAATGATACGAAAAAATAATGGAATTTTGCCATGAGCTTTTTGAAGCTCTCTTCATGAGAGCTAGTCCTCCATGGAGGTTTCTAGAAAAGTGAAACACGAAGGAAGAGGCTGGTAAGTCCCACTGAACAATTCCAGGGGAGATTGGGTCTTGACTCAGAGTACTTGAGCATTCTGGCTTATTCCTCCAAATAGCAAATCAGACTAGACCAGGTTCTGAGACTCAGGGAAGGCAAATAAGACACACCAGGCCCATGATTCAGACTTATGGGGAAAGTCACACTGGAGAGGGAAGGCCTCTTTACCTTGTGTGCCTGACAAGTGTCTCATTTGCCTCATCTAAAACCCAGCCCTGGATAAAAGGCTAACAGTACCAGCTTCAAACTTGTGGTTGAATCTTGTCTCTGTCACTTATTAACTTAGCCACCTTAAATCCCTTCCTCTAGTTTTCTGTCTGTAAATGAGGCACAGTTCCAATCATAGGGCCTTCAGTAAATGGCTATTATTAGCTAGGCATGCACTCCTGTTTTCTAGGCGAGAGTTCTCAGCCAGGTTTTTGTGGGAGCTTGTTCTTCAGGGTATTGTCATAGATGAGTGTGTCACCCAGATTCCTCTCAGGGCCAAGTGACTGATTTCCCCAGCTGCAGAGAGAGCCACTGATAGAAAAGGTCCCAGCTGTCTGGCCCCTATCAGGATTGCCTCAGCTGATGAGAGCTCATCCAAGGTCTGCTCCTTCCCCAAACTAACCTTCATCCAACGACTTGTCAATGTAGGGGTATAAATGGCATAGTGGAGGCATTTGACCCCCCTGTAACTTCACAAAAGGCAATGGAGGAAAATCGAGATAAACAGCCCAAGGCTGATTTCTATGAGACAGAGATCAAAATGCCGCCACCCTCCTTTCTTTTCACAGTTTCTGACACCAACCATCCCTACCATGACACTCTCTTCTTCTCTGCTGGGTTTGATAATCCTTAAGTGGCAATGGCCACACAGAACTCGCAAACAATACTTATGTTTCTGGGGTTAATTGGGGACCTAGCAGGTGACAATTCAGGATCAGAAATGACTGGGGATATAGTTCTTCAGTCAGGACAGTCTCTTCCCAGTGGTGCCCAGAGGCAGAACTTTTTCTGGTCCTTGGCCTGTGCCCTGCAGCTCCTTGACCTCTGCTCTGCTTGGGACCGTGTACAAAGTTCTTTCAGCTCTGCTGATAAGTGCGTTGAGGCAGCCCGCTTTGTCTGGAAGCCTTGGCCCAAAGACACTCAGCTTTCTCATTCTGTGTGCTGGCGAGCTCCCTGTTCTGGGGTCTTGGTGCTGCTGCCTGTGCTTCCATGAGCTATTTATCTGCCACTGTTTTTCATTGTCTCCTGATGCATCCAGTGTCAGGGATCTCTGTCTCCTGGACAGAGGTGGTGCTCAGAGTAATAATCCTGGGTCCAAAGAGCACACTCCACTGCTGGCTCGTCTTTCTCGGTGCTCTAGAACCTCCACTTTCTGTTTCTGAGTTAACTCACCCAGGATGACCAAACCGACCAATCCCCACATTAGGGGTCTACAGGTCTTATTTGAATGGTCTCACCTCTTCGAGGATGCCATGCACCTTACTGATATTATTAGCATGCTATCTACTTCCCTCTGTGGCATAGTTCCACCCTGTCATTGGTAGGAGTTACAAAGACTATAGCTAGAGGAGAACTAGTAAGCAATTCACTGCAACGTATTAGGCTACAAAGTCCCAGGCTACTGGTCACCACTTGGCCAGGTCCCAGTTACAGAGCTCCCAGTGATGGCTCCTTTTGCATATCAATGTGGCCAGGCTATGGTGCCCAGTTTTTTGGTCAAACAAGCATTCATCTATTTGCTCTTGTTTTTTAAACATTTTATTAGGGGCTCATACAACTCTTATCACAATCCGTACATATACATACATCAATTGTATAAAGCACATCTGTACATTCTTTGCCCTAATCACTCTCAAAGCATTTGCTCTTCACTTAAGCCCTCTGCATCAGGTCCTCTTTTTTTGTCCCCTCCCTCCCCGCTCCCCCCTCCCTCATGAGCCCTTGATAATCCACAGATTGTTATTTTGTCATCTCTTGCCCTTTCCGGAGTCTCCCTTCCCCCTTCTCTGCCGTCCATCTCCCAGGGAGGAGGTCACATATGGATCCTTGTAATCAGTTCCCCCATTCCAACCCACTCACCCTCCACTCTCCCAGTATCACCCCTCACACCCCTTGTCCTGAAGGTATCGTCCACCCTGGATTCCTTGTGCCTCCAGCTCCCATATGCACCAGTGTACAGCCTCTGCCCTATCCAGTCCTGCAAGGTAGAATTTGGATCCTGGTAGTTGGGGGGAGGAAGCATCCAGGATCTGGGGGAAAGCTGTGTTCTTCATCGGTACTACATCGCACCCTGACTGACCCATCTCCTCTCCTAAAGCCCTCTATGAGGGGATCTCCAGTGGTCGACATTTGGGCCTCTGGTCTCCACTCTGCACTTCCCCCTTCATTCTCTATGGTATATATATGTACCCATATACACACAGATATATATATATATATATATATATATATTATTTTATTTTTGCATGATGCCTTATACATGGTCCCTTTGGCACCTCGTGATCGCACCGGCTGGTGTGCTTCTTCCAGGTGGGCTTTATTGCTTCTGAGCTAGATGGCCGCTTGTTCACCTCATCTATTTGCTCTTATGAAGGAGTGGGTCTCAAGCAAAATAGAATACCTTCCATAATGTGGGAAGGGGTAAACCTATCAGCCAAAGGCCTTCAGCGCAGAAACGGAGTTTCCCTAGGGTGTGTTCTGACCATTCTTATTCTTGTCTTTTCCCATCACCTAACCTATCGATTTTAGGATGAACATCTACAGAGCTCTTTAGGCTGTTGCCTGACCTCTGAATTTGGAACTTGCCATTCCCCTATGTGAGCCAATTCCTAGAAATAAGCCTCACTCTCTGGGGCACTGGTGTCGTAGTGGGTGGCCCATTGGGCATCCAACAGCCAGGACATCAGTTTGAAAATACCAAGGGCTCCTTGAGGGAAAGATGAAGCTTCATAATCTCCTGAAGAGTTACAGTCTCCAACGCCCAAAAGGTCAGTTCTATACTGTTTTACACAGTCACTTTGAGTCCACCTTGATGACAATGAGTGGCCGGTGCAGTGGTTAACCATAGGAGCCCTGGTGGATATATCGATATCTCCAGTTACAGCTATATAACTGGTTTGGTTTCTCTAGGGAACACTGACTATGACACTCTCCATAGGCAGGGCTGAGACCTCTGTTGAGATTTCCCTCTTGTACCCTTCCTGGATTCCCCCCACAGGTGCTTATTCCCTGCGCATTCCTCAATAAATGTCAGGAATCCAGAGCTAATTCCATCACAGTGTCTCCTTCTTGCAGGGAGTCTGAATGGCTTCCGGGGAGTATGAACTGCAGTCTCCATCCAACTTCCTCCTTCTATTTCTATGATCTGGATCTTATTTGGGGCTCATTTGGTTGTAAACAGGCAGAGACCAATACTTGGTAGAGAGAATCCTAGGAAAATGGAAAGGTGAACAAGAGGACAGCTGGCTCTGTCGACCGTTCCTGACCACCACTGGCATGTTCCTGTGTTCTTTGTGTCTGTCTCTCAGGGCACATGCTGTAATCTCGCAACATAGACCGCCTCCTCCACGTGGCGGGACATGTGCTTCTGAATTATGCTTCTTAGATGCCAGGCCACTTGCAAAAGCGGGATTTCTTTTCGTTTTTTGGTTGGAAATGCTCCAGAAAAAGCATCTAGTTGACCCATCTTATGTCAGTGTCTCCACTGGGCCAATGAAAACAGCCTTGTGACCGTATTGAAATGTGGTGTCTTCCCCAGGGAACTGATATTTCAGCCAGTGAGGTAGTTCACAGGGACAGATAAGAAAGGGGGTTGGGACAGATTAAAATAATAATAATGTCTATTTGCAAAGAATAGGGCCTTGTTATTTTTCGGATGCCCCCCATCTGAACACCCTACCACTGAATATAGGCAGGAGGTAGGGCCCACCTGTCACTCAAGCAGCTAAAAATGTACAGCACTTGCTGTAGCAGCTGCTAATGTGCCCATGTATTAGCACTTGGCACCCACCACTCCCATAAATGCCAATGGTCTCACAGGAAGCACATGTAACTCCCCACACAGGGAACAGTCATTGAGCAGACAAGGAAGTTGACATCCTCCAGGACCTAATGCCAATTTAACCAATGACACATGAGGATAGGTGGAGCCACACTCCAGTTCCCTCAGCCGTTGGGTGGGACAACTACAAGAGGATTTATACTGTCTCTGGGAACCTACTCAATGACATTTCTTTATCGGCCCCCTCCTTTGCTCTATCAGTATTACCCTTCTCTACTGGTCCTTCCTGGAGGCACCTCCCAAGGAAACAATAGTCTAGCTGCCATTCCAATTCTAGTGGATTCCAATTCTTGGTGATCGCATTCATGTGAGTCAATCAGAACTGTGCTTTCTGCAGATTCTTTCTCTCCCCTTTTTAAGAGTAGTTTTAAGGACACTGTGAAAGCTTCCCACCATCCAGTTCCAGAACATTTTCATCGACCCTCCTGCCATTAAGCAGTCATTCCCCATTGCCCCTCCCACCCCACCCTGGGAAACCACCAATCTACTCTATGGCTCTACGGGATTTACCTGTCCAGCATTTTTCCTCTAAATGGACTCACAATACATGGCATTTGGTGTTTGGCATCTTTCACTTCATGTCTTGCGTTCACCTGTGTTACAGAGTCTGTCCGAATCAAAGGCCTTAGTTTTCTTGTGGCAGACTATATGTATACCCCACTCTGTGTAGATCATATTTTCTCTATTCTTCTACCGATGGGTATTGTTGGCTTATTGTTTACCTTTTGCCCATAGTGATTAGTGCAGCATCCATCTGGGTACTCGTCTTTCATTCTTTTAGATATGCACTTGGGAATGGACTCCCTGGATCAGCTGGCAAGGGTTCATGACCAAGTGGGTTATGTTGGGCTGCTAACCGTAAGGTCAGCATTTTGGACCCTTTAGCTACTGCGAGATAGAAATGCTCTCATAATGATCCACAGCCCCCCCCCCCTTACCCACCAGCCGCAGTTCTACTCTGTCCTTTCGGGTTGCTGTGAGTCAGAATCGACTCGATGGCAGTGGTAGTGATGAAGCCAGCGACTTGAGAGTGGAACCAGGGACCGTGGAGAATTCTGGCAGTAGCCATGGTGTCCTCACTACCCAGATTCCAGCAGCCACCAGTGAACAAAGGAGGCACAAGCAAGGTTCTCGTTGACTTCATGCTGGCGACCCGGCTGCCCCTGCTTCCTCAAATGCCATTTCCTCAGCTTTACTGGCAACGGGGTGTACTCCCTATTATCATGTCACCAACTCTTTCAATGGTCCACCTAGCCAGGTGTGATTCCAGACACTCACTGTGCAGCCACCATCAGCGAAGGTGGCTGCCCACCTCATTTGTACACATGCAAAGAATGTGATCATTCTTGGCACTGGTGTCCTTAGTCATCCTGGTTGGTATATTTACATCCTTGGGGAGCTAGGTCAGTGAGCAAGCGCTTCTCAAGGTGCCCATATGATCTGTGTACTGAGAGTGCCAGCCCAAGGATCTGACTTGCCACCCACAGTGAACGCACCTCTGAGGCAAAGGGGAAGGCTTCTTTCTAACTGGGAGACCAGCAGGTCTTCTGCAGACATCACTCCCCTGCAGCACTCTGATCCAAGACCTTTCATATTCCAAAGAGCAGCATTAAGATTCCCATCTGCCACCCAGTCAGACTCACATGTGCGAATTCTCTTTTCAGAGCAAGACAGCCAATGCAGTGAGCTGGGTAAAGGGGCAGTCTCACTCTGAGGAGACTCAGCCAGGAGTGTAGGGACAGGGAGTGAAATGTGCAGCTTCCAGCTGCCACCCAAGCCTCCTTAGTGCAGTGGAATGAGAGCAAAGAGATAGTCCTTTGTGACTCTTTGACCTCCTTCCTGGCCTTGGTGGAATTAACACTGCTCAGTGTCAGTCTCTTCTGAATATACGGAAAAGATAGCTCAGAAAAGAATAGAGTTAAATAAGAGCAGGACAGAGTAAGGTGGCTTCATGGTGTTGCATTTGTGTGTCTCAGAGCCCATCCTGGCTCACAGTGACCCTCTGTGACAGAGAAGAACTGTTCCACAGATTTTTCTAGGCAGAATTTTAAGGAAATGTACCTAGCAGCACAGTGGTTGCATGTGCGGCTGTAACAGAGAGACTGGCAGTTTGAACTCGCTGATCCCCATCGAGAGAGTGAAGATGTGACTGCCTGCTCCCATGAAGACTCCTATCCTGTTGTTGTCTGTCCATTTGTGGTGCTGTGGTGAGTTGTGTGTTACTGTGATGCTGGAAGCCACGTGACTGGTATTTCAAATGCCAGCAGGGTTACCCGAAGTGAAGAGGTGTCAGGGAAACTTCCAGGCTAAGAACAGAATACAAAGAAGGGTCCCACTGCCCACTTCAGAGGAAGTAGCCGCTGAAAACCCTAACACTATAGCACAGTGTGCCTTTCCTTCCCGTCACAGGGAGTCAGAATCGCCTCAATGGCACATAACAACCAACAACACCTTTGAGGAGGGAAATCTCCTTCAGTAGGGCTGGGTGAGTTTAAACTGGGTGGCTTCTTGGTTAGCACTTGAGCTCTGAATCATCTCACCACCAGGCTACCATCTTCATGATGCAGGCAAATAAAACCATCTTGGTCCTGCTCGGTATTGCCAGCGTCATCATGCTCTTTCTCCCATAAGCACATGTCTGGTGGTTGGACCACAGCAAACCCGGTTGACACTCTTTCCTCATCACCCTGTGTGTGTCAGAGTAGAAGTGAACCATGAAGTTTTCTTTGATTAAAAACATTTTTATTGTGATTTGGGTGAAGGTTAAAGAGCAGCTCAGCTGTCCATTGAGCAATGCATACACATTTTGTTTCATGTCATTGACAGCAATTCCCACAATGTACCATCACTTCCCCCACATCTTCTTGTTTCTTGTCTCCAAGCTGCCTTCATTCTCAACTTTTTTGAACTTCGTTCTTGGGGGAATGCTGTCTTTTGATCTCATGTGATCTATTATTCTACGGTATTTGTATGTCTCTAATGTCATTGTTCCCATTATAGGCCTGTCTATTGTTTGGTTGAACATCGAGCCATGATGAGTTCAGTTCCAGACCTGCATGGTAACTAAGCACCATAGTCTTGCAATTTCACCAGCCTTTATCCAAACAGTAAGCTTGGTGTTTTATCATGATTTTGAGTTTTGCCCCACATTTCCCTTCTAGTCTAATCAAGCCCTTCTAATGTCATCTCTTTCATAGCAGTCGATAGTGGGAGCTAGGCACCATCTAGTTCTTCTGGTCTCCAGTGGTGGAGGGTGATCGTTGCTTGAGTCACTAGTCATTAATTCATTGTGCTCAATCAGTTCTCCTCTTCTGCTGTCCTCTGGATGGGGAGAGACCAACTGTTGCCCCTTTCCTGATTGCTCAGGAACTTTGAAAATCCCAGAGACGATGGTCCTGATCCCCCAGGCTCAACAACTCATTCCCTCACAGTTTTTGCATCTGTCTCAGAGATTTTTTCCACCCCCACCCAGTTTTATGACATTGGTCCCTGTATGCTCCACCATATACCTGGATCTATTTAACAACCAAGGCCAATACATTCTATAAACTTTTCAATGGCCGAGGATTCTGAAGAAGATTGCCAGGCTTCTCTTTCACAGCTCCTATAAGTGGGTTGGGAATGACAACTTTTCCCTTAATAGCAGAGCTCATTAACTGTTTACACCCCTAGATACTCCTTACTCTTAGAAAACTCACTGCCATCGAATCCATGCTGACTCACAGCCAACTTATAGGGCAGAGTAGAACTGCCCCTGTAAGTTTGCCCCTGTGAGTGTCTTAAACTCGAACTCTTTATGGGAGCAGAATGCCTTATCTTTCTCCCACAAAGCAGCTGGTAGTTTCAAACTGCTGATATAGCAATTAGCAGCCCAACCTGTAGCCACTAGGCCACAAAGGCTCTTTTTCTTCTTAGCAAAGAGAGGGAAAATAAGCAAACGGAACATTCCCCTGGTGCTTCCCGTGGATGCTGTGATGGGAGCTGGATCCTGAAGGCCCGGATTGGCAGAAGCTCCATTTACACAGGAACACATGCCTCCCTTGTTAGTATTTGCATTGGGCAAGCAATTTCCTGTGCTGACATTTTGCATCTAGTTAAATGCCAGCAAATCCAGAGAGACATAGCTTTTACCTGTGGCTCTGCCCTTCTGGACAAGCCTTTGGTGCTCGAGGGGGCTACTTTCAGTCTATGATCTTACATGTCCTTTTGGATCCCTTCGTCTCTTGTTTTTGTTTTGATTAACACAAACTGGATGAACAGCTTCAGGCTTAATATAATCGCTGCTGAATATTTCATTGGGAAATGTTCTTAAGAAGGCAGTTGGCATCCATGATCTAAGTGTATGCATAGAGATTTCTTTTCAGATGGTAAAGTGGCTTTGAATAATTATTGTTATTATTAGTGAATTAAAGACAAATGTGCCTCAAAATGTGAACATTAGGTGTGTGTGTGTGTGTGTGCATGTTTTAAAGAGCACATGGCTTGGTGATAGAGAGGGCGAAGCACTGGTGAGGAGCACATGACAGTGTTCAGAGAGATGACAAAGGGTAGTGATGAAACAAAACAGATTCCAACCTCACATCCTCTGCTCCCTGCCTCAGCGGGAAGTCGCAACAAGGAGCAGAAAAGTCAAGGGCATTTACTGCCCTCTCACAGCTGACAAGCGCCCCAGAAGGCACGGGGTTTTAATGCCAAGGCTTTGCTGCTGTGAGGCAGGGAGGGGGGCTTGCCATAGTTTCCACACGCTGACATCACAAACATACCGCAAGTGGGTGCCTTTAACACACCAAAGTCAATGTTCTCACAGCACCGGAGGCTGACAGCATCATGCCAGTGCACCAGCTTGATGGGCAGGCTCTCTTTGTCCATCCCTGGGGGCTGAGGGCTCGTGGGCGATATTCTTGTTTTGACTTCAAAAACCTCCATGGTTGGTGGTCCTTGGAGCTCTCTGCCTTCTTCCCTTGGAGTTGGTTTGCTTCAGTGTTGAATTGAATCCTTTTGTATCAGCCAAGTGATTGGTGTAAGGTACAGCCTCTTTAATGTCACAAAGAAAATCTCTGCCCAGGTGGGATTACATCCACAGTAAAAAATCCCACTCCTGTAGAGCTCACTCCAGCTCATCATGGCCCTCTCCAGGGGGGTTCCATGGCTGGGCATCTTTATGGAAGCACACAGCCACAGTTTTTCTCCAGAGAAACAGCTAGTGGGTTCTGAACTACCGACTTTGTTGTGAATAGCCCCCTTCTTAACATGTGCGCCAGAAGCCCTGCTCTGCGGTTTGATGAGCAGCCCTTCTGGCCATTGCTAAGGGCTACATGACAAAGCCATTTGGTACAAGCAACGTTGTCATCAGCAAAGAATGAGTTTAGCTGGCCTCAGTAGGATGCTCAGCAGGGAAGTGATAAACTGCTTGGCTTGGGTTTTATGAAGGAGAACCATGGGAGCTGAGATGTGCAGTCTCTTGATTTGAACCCAGACACTCTATCTCCCGGCCTGAACTCTCACCATCACACTCAACTTTTGGGGGGTCAAATGTTTGACTCACCTGAGAGATGTGCAGGTGAAAGCGTGCCCCAGAAACATCTCCCTCCCATCCCTGTCATCTCGGAGAGTTCTCCAGATAAGGATTGGTGGTTCATGTGAAGGGACATATTGTAGCATTTCCCTTGCACTCCTCAAAGGCAAGAAAATGACCCACAGCACCTCGAGTTGCCAGCAGTGTCAAAGGGGATGTGCTTCTTGAGACTCAAGCTGAGTCCCCAGGAGACGAGCTCTCAACTATGGAATTAGCGCTTTTGAAAAGGGGCAAATCTTCCAGCAGTTCTCTCTTCAGAGGCCTGGCTGTACGCTCTGCAGACTTGTGGGCACGCTCACTCTGGTCAACCCAAATTCTTGGGAGAGGCTGATCTGTCCCTAGAAAACTGGCCACATGCAAAAGCATAGAGACCAATATCTGCCTCCTGCTGGAAGGATATGGAAGGAGAAGGGTGGCTGGAGTCCTCTAGGAGGGAAGTTGAGAGCCAGGAGAGGCAGCAAAGCCACAGATCCAGCAGGTGGTGTCCTAAGGCTAAGGGAGCTTCCCAAGGATCAAGTGAGTCCTGGAGGTGTCTGCAGCCCATCTTGCTGAGGGCCTCCATTTATTTCAAATATCTATGGATAATGGGAAGGGCCCCCAAGGCCCGCTGACTGACCTCATATGATACACCGTGAACTATCCACCTTGGCATCCTCCAAAGTCTCTGAAAGCTGCATCCCCTCCCACCCACTGGCAGCCTTCTTGGACAGGATTTCCTCAACACTGCTGCAACCATGGGCTCACACACAAGGACCATTGTGAGGACGGTGCAGGACCAGGTGGTGCTTCAATCTCTTGTGTGTACTTTTGCTATGAGTCAGGAGCTCACTCAATGGTATCTAACAAGTTATTGTGAGATGACATAAGAGGACTTCGTGGAGGCCCTTCCAAGAGAGGGTTGGAACATAGCATGGTAAGAGGCCTGGTCAGGAATGTGCTCATTGTTTCCATCCCCTTCTCCCGGAAGCCACTGCTCTAGGGAGGAAAGGCAGGCCCAGAGACAGGGAAGGGCTAGGGAAGAGGGAGCGATAGGAGAGCAATAGAAAAGACAAGTTACTCTCCCTCATTCCCAGTATAGCTCCTCAAACCTCAGGTAAAGCCTCTGATTCTGAGGCTTATAATAGGATCAGACTGAACATTTAATCCCTCAAGCTGCCTGGAAAGTGTGGGAGCTGATGAAGATGGCAAGAGGTGAAGAAGGAAGGAATCTACTGGTTACAGATGTGAAAGCATCTGTTAGTGAAGCCTTCTCAGTTTCTTATTGCCTTATCAATGTCATCAGTCCACTTAATGTACTCACTTTCCAAATGCCTATGAACCAATTGTACATACCTTGAGTTCTTTCTAGGAGGCAATATTAATATTCTCATTTCCGAGTTGAGGCCACATAAGTTTGGACAACTTCTGGTTGTTGTTGTTGCTGGCAGGTGCTCATCAAGTTGGTTCCAACTCATAGCAACCCCTGTGCATACCGGAAGGGAGCATGGCCCCGTCCTGTGTCCTCCTCTCTGGAGGGCACTTGCCTCAAATCTTTAAATTCAAAGCTTCTTGTTTTGTCAAATGAAATCATTTCTTCAGTCAATCTCAGAAATCTTTATGTAAAAACGTTGGAAACGCCTTTCACTCAAGGTCTAGGGAGGCTGAGTAAGGTGGGAGGGGCTCCGGGACAGATGGTGGGAATCACTCCTGCAGATGGGTGGTAGGTTGGCGAGGCCAGTCTGACTTGCCTCCCTGGTGACTGACCTCAACCAGCAATGGGCAGCTGGACACATGGCATGAAGTGACCTCTGGTCTTCGTGGTGGTGGATGCCAGTAGACCGTCAGGTATGGGAGACCCATGAGAAAATAGGTTACTTTTCTCTTTCTCTCCGAGTTTCTCTGCGATCTCTTTATGCTGCCTGAGCCCGCATGCATACTGACAAAGGCAGACATGTGCACACACATGGCAAAGTAAATAGAGACGCCCACATTCACAGACGTATCCATCCACGTGCAAATAGGCACATATGTGCACATGCATGCCAAAGCAGACACAGACATCCATGAATGCACATGTATTCGTGCAAACTGATTTTCATGGGGAAAAAGATCAGATCTATCACTGTCAAGTCCACTCCAACTCAAAGCAACTGTAGAGCACAGAGGAGAACTGCCTCATTGGGTTTCCAAAGCTGTCATCTTGTCAGACACAGTCAGCCACCACTTTCTCCTGCAGAGCAGCTGGGGTTTTCCAACTGCCGAACTTTCACTTAGCAGCTGAGCACTTGCTGATTTTCATAGGACTCTGGAAATCAGTTTCATTGCCTGCTAGTCACACCTCCTCTGTGAGTTAGCACAGCCTGGTAAGCTTGGAAGGAGAAAAATCTTCCTTCCCGAGGTAGTTGAGTGGTTTTCCCCTGTGGAAATGGTTCAGAAAAAGATTTCCTTCAAGAAATCAGAACACTCTTGAAGATAAATTTCCTGCCAAAACATTTGTTTGCTTGACAACGAGACAAGTGAAGCAGCCCCTGACTTCCCCCTTGGGTCCTCTTTCTCATCATGACTGCTCTGCTCAGCTACAAGGCTCCAGGTCCTGGGATCAAGGGTGCCCTTCTATCTGGAACCTCACAGGGCTCCACTGTGAGTCAGGGAAAGACCTGGAAACTTGAGCATCCTGAAACGGGGCCTGCATAGCAATATCATCTGTCATCAGGCTCATCGTTTCTCTCATTTTTTGTAAGATCATTGAGCCCTTGGAGCCCTGAGAAGTTCTCTCAGAGGAAGCCATCCTCCTCCCATGAATCCAAGAGGGACTGCTTAAAGATTGTTGTCTTGTACTTACAGGAATACCAGCAACCAATTGCCATTGAGTCAACTCGGACTCATGGAGAGCCCAAGTGTGTTAGAGAAGTCCAGTCCTTAGAATTTTCCATGGCTGGGGTGGTTTTTTTTTTCCAGAGGCATATCACCAGGCCCTTCTTGGAAGGCACCTCTGGGTGAACTCAAACCTTTAACCCGTAGTTCGCAGCCTAGCTCATGAACAATACCATCCAAGGACGGTACAGTTCCTTGCAAATGGTCACCTGCAGTAGATGAACCAAGGTCAAGTAACTGCCTGAGAAACATCAACCAGAGGAAAGCAGAGTGAACCCCAGGGTTCTTGGGAAGAGGGCCAGAGAGAGAAAAAGGAGAAAACAGCTTTCTCGGGACATCAGAAAGGAGAGGACTCCACTTTGTGGATGCCATAGAACAATCCCAAGCCAAGCATGGGTGAGAAACAGACCCCACCCAAACCCAGCGGGCTGGATTCTGTCGCCAAGTGTTGAACACCAGACATGGATATGACAGAGCCGCTAGTCGTCCGTGGAAAGAAACTGCCCATTGTCTGGTAGTTTTGCAGCATTTGAACAACCAGGCCTCTGCTGCCTCTTCTGGCCTGAAATATAATTGCAGCCATAACCGCCCAGCGGTTCAATGGGTAGAACTCCCTGTGGAAGGCTAACTACCCAAATCATTTGGGAGATCATTTTAGGATTGTCCAGGAGATCTTTGGCTGTGTCTATTATATGAACGATGGTGTCTTTTTTTTTTTAAAAAAAGAAACTTTTTATTGTAAGGTGGGTTAAGATTTACAGAGAAAATCAGCTTTGCATGTAACAATTTATACACGTTTTGTTATGTGACATTGATGACAATCTCCTGCAATGTAATATCACTCATGCCATTGAAACTCTGCTTCCTGTTTTCATTCACCCTTCTCCCCTAACCTTGCCTGCCTTTTGAATTTGGCCTTGGGCAAATACTGCCTATTTGCTTTTGAATGGTTGATGGTTCTGAGGAATGTGTGCTCCTCAGTGCTATGATTCATTTTGGTGTAGTTGTTCTTATCAGGTGCCATTGAGCCAGTTGCAACCCACATTGACCCTATGCCAAACAGAAAGAAACACTACCTAGCCCTGAATTATTCTCCTAATTGTTCCCAAGCTTGAGCCCCTTGTTTCAGTCACTGTCAATCCATCTCCTTAAGGGGCTTCCTCTCTTTCACTGTCCCTCTACTTCACCTGGCATGATGTCCTTCTCCAGGGACTAGTCTCCCTTAATAACATGACCAAAGTATGTGAGAGGAAGTCTCACCATCCTTGCCTTTAAGGAGCCCTCTGACCATACTTCTTCTAAGACAGATCTGTTTGTTCCCTTGGCAGTCCATGTTACTTTCAATATTCTTCACCAGCACCACAATTCAGACATATCAATTCTTCTTCAGCCTTCCTTATTCAATGTCTGACTTTCACATACTTATGAAGCAATTTAAATTACTATGGCTTGGGTAAGGTGCACCTTAGTCCTCAAAGTAAAATCCTTGCTTTTTAGCACTCTACAGACGTATTGTGCACCAAATGTATCCATATGCAATGCGTCATTTGATCTCATGATTGCAGCTTCCAAGAGCATTGATTATAGACCTCATCAAGACAAAAATCCATGACAACTTCAACAAATAACAACAAATAAAACAACAACAACAAACTTCTCTATTTATCATGGTACCTATTGATCAAGTTGTGAGCATGTGTGTCTTCTTGACATTGAGTTGTAATCCATACTGAGGGCTGCAATCTTTGATTCTCATCAGGTTCACTTTATAAACCTGTTTATTTTTCAGGGGGTTGAATTCAGTTCCAGACCTGAAGGGTGATGAAGGACCATAGTAGTGGGGATCTCACTAGTCTATCTAACCAATAAACCTCATCTTTTATCATTATTATTATTACTATTGGTAGTAGTAGTATGACTTTCAGTTTTCTTACACATTACTCCCCACTCTATCTAGGATCATGTACCATGATCCCTTTCAGAGCAGCTGTTTGTGATAGGCAGGCACCATTTAGTTCTTCTGACCTTAGCATCATAGAGGCTGAGGTACGCATAGTCCATTACAGATTTGGACTAATTGTTGCCAGGCATCTTGATTTTCTTCACTGTTATTTGCTCCAGACAGGGTGCAATAGTTTATTGTGCCAGCCTGGCCGATAAACACAAGTAGGATTAATCGAAGGGCAGAGGGATAAATGGCTTCGTGAGCCTCGCCTTGCTTGTTCTGTGCCTCAATTTAAAGGGGTACACTGCCTGTGGGATGCCTAGTTTGTGGACTGTGTCGCTGTAAGTTGAGGTCCATTTAATCCCACAGGATTGGAATGTTCGTCTCTGGAGCTGGGGACCGACAGGTGGTGACAGTTGGTGACTTGCCTTGCTGTTTGCTGCCTGGGTATATATAGCCCAGCTCTCTCTACAGAAAGGGACTGGCAACTGGCGGCTCTCAAGCCTTAAAGGACTGCTAGTGTCTCACTGTTTTATAATTTAACTGTTAGTTTCTTGTGTTATCTATCTGTATATAATTTAGTGGTTCATTTCTTGTATTGTATATCTAGCTTTATAGATATATTTATATATAATTACTAGCAATATGGTTTTGTCTCTCTAGAGAACCCTGTCCAACACATAGGGTGAGACCAAGAACTGACTTTTAGTTTGCTACTCACTAGCTTTTGAAGACCCCAGTCACTTCCCTGATGGATACAGAACATTGTCTTTGTGAGCTAGTTTGTACCAATTGATCTTGAGGTCTCTCAGAGCTATGTTCCTGATCCCCCATATTTAGGACACGCTCCCTCAAGGGGTTTTGTTATAGCTAAGACATTTTCATAACTATGCCTCCTGGATGCACTATTATATTCATGGGCATATTTGTAGTATATGCTAATATGTATATAGAACTATTCTCTGGCAAACCTATATTTATTCATGGGGCTAGTCCCATTCTCCTTCCCACAACTGCTCAGATTTTGTGGTTTTTCTATCTATCTATTTATCTCTTTAGCTATCCTTGTATGTTATTGTTATTATTGGAGTATTTATCTCTGTTGCCTTTAATGCTTGTAGTCTACTGAGAAAGGATAGTGTTTTGATGTTCCAAATGTTTCCCATTTTCTGGGTTACATGACACAAACCAATAGAAGAAGAGAAAAGAAAAAAAATTAACCCAAGTAATAACACCAACAATAAAACCAATTTAGTCTTTTGGTTAAGAATTAGTCAGACTTTCCCACTCCTAGGCTAACCCTTGAAAGAAAACGAATGAGATAAAAGACCATAGGGAGGAAGAAAGGAGAGTGGGAGGCAAGGGAATAAAGAAAGAAGGTGGCAGGGTTGTGTGAACAATTAATGTGGACCTTCTTTGATGTGTATTAAAAATAATATTGACTGGTTTTTTCAATACTCACCAAAAATTGTTTATGTCAATCAAGAAAACCTCACTACCCTGGAATCAATTCTGACATATAGCAACCCTTTGGACAGAGTATAGAACTGCCCCTGTGGGTTTCCAAGGCTGTAAATCTTTATAGGAGTAGAAAATCTCATCTTTCTCTTGTGGAGTGGGGGTGGGGGGAGTTTCGAACTTCTGATCTTGCCGTTAGAAGTCCAACTCATAATCTACTTCACCAACAGGGCTCCTCCTTTCATCATTAATCTAGACTGTTTGACCTTCTTGGCTTACTGGGTTTTATTTTCTCGCTTTGGAAGACATGGTACCAAAATACACACCATTTCCTAGCCCCCCAAAAATCAAAAGTAAGCAAAAACAAAACAGGAAAAACTAGCAACCCAATCCAAACCAACTAACCTTTTTAGCCATATAGATAAAGGATACTTGTAGCCAACCTCTGTGTTGGGGGCAATAGGGATGGATGGGGACTGTGGTTAACAGGCACGTGTCAGCTCATCCACAGGGGACATTCAAATTCTAGCTCCAGACTGTTGTTGCCTTGGGGAAATGCAAGGATTTTAAGGCCCGAGTTTCTGTTTGTAACTGAGATGCTGAGAATATAAAATTCGATGTGAAATCGTCAACTTTTCAAATATTGGATCACATTAGTTAAAACCACTTTTCAGGCTGCTCATCATCATACTAGCACGTCATTAGGCTAAAATCATATCAAAGACATCTGGTTTATCCCCTGTGTCCTTTAAGGACAGCTGAAACATGAGGACGGGAATTTGACATTCATTCTTCCTCTAGACCCTCACCCTTTGCCTCCATCGGCTGGCGTTCATAGAAGAGGCAGACGGTTTTGTTCAACTTCAGCATAATCAGAGTCCTGAGAGTTAAACACAATACATATATAATTTCATACTAGTCATTTTAATATTAGCCCAAACAAAACCAACAAAAACCCAACCCGTTGCTGTTATGTTGGTTCTGGCTCCCGAGGACCCCCTGGGTGCCAGGGAGAAACTACAAATCACAGGATTCTCAAGCCTGTGGGCTTCTAGAAGCAGGCCATTAGTTATTTGTTCTGAGGGGTGCAACTGCCCACCTCTTGATAGGTTGAGTCCTTAACCATTTGTGCCACCCAGGGTCTCCCAGTCTTCGTATGTGACCCCCAAATTCCTTGACAGGCTACCTATAGGAAGGTAGAGTCTATGTCCTTTCCCCTTAAATTGGGATGTTTCATGACCTCTGTGACCAATAGATTATGGAGAAGATGACACTGTGACATCTAGTTTGGGCAACCCCCTTTCCTCCCCCAAAGTGCTTCACGGCTTCTGAAAAATCCCTTCAAAGACTTCTTCTTGAGTGCTCACCCTTAGAATGTCTAGCCTCCACGTGCTACCTCTCAGGACACTTCTCAGCACCCGAACACTATGCTGAAAGAAGCCTGAGCCACCTGGAAAGGCCACGTGGAGACACTCCAACCAACAACCTAGCTAAGCACCCAGCTAACGGCCAGCTTCAGCTGCCAGCCCTCTGAGTGCACGTGTAGGCACTGGAGTCACCAGAGGCCCCTGCCCCAGCTCCCATGTGACTGCCAACTCATGGGAGACTCCAAGCACGACCCAGTGGCCTCCCAGCAACCACACGATGATGGTCCTTGTTTGAAGCCACTGCGTTTGGGGAGGAGGCGTTTCTTCCCCAGCCACAGGGATGAGAACCTGCATCTCAACAACATGCAGGTGGGTGAGGGGGCCGTCTCTCGAGCAAGGCAGCCTCCCTTCTTGTCAACTCCTGGGGATTTTTGTTGTTCTTGCCACTGCTGCCCCAATTCCCCAGGAGCTAGAGGAAGGCAGGCAGCAGGCCTCATGTGGCCAGGAGGCAGGAGCCTTTGTGGGATGCAGTTACAATGGGAGAGATAACCTTAAAGGCAGGAGCCTGACTTTACCTTTGCCTCCTGAACATTTGGGATGCAGAACACCTGTCAAATCCCATCTTCTGTCCAACCCTGATCATATGTCTGTCTTATGTTTGCACACAGGACGCAGACTTGTGAACACCCAAAGAACAGGGTCTGGCGCCAAGAAACCAGCGCCACAAGGAACTGATGTTTCTCCAGCAATGGGGAGGGGTGGGATGAGAGGAAGAAAGGAGTACAAATCACTGGATCAAAACAAGGTGGGGAAAGGAAGGAGGAAAGGGAGAGAGTGAAGGAGGGAGACTGGGAGGCCGAAGGGAAAAGGCAGGGAAGTAAAGGAGAAAGGTGGGGGTGGGGAGAGAGGAGCGATGAAGAAATGGAGGAGTGCGGGAGGGAAGATGGAAGGTGAAGGCAGGCAGGAAGACGTGAGCAAAGGGAGGGAAGGAAGAAAAGAGAAAGAGAAGGGCAAGAAGAAGAAAGGAAGGTAGGGAAGAAAGGAAGAAAACGAGAAACCTAATGTCAATGGCACCCTCTATGTTTTTATTTCCTGTTTTTCTGAGGTAGCCTCTTCAGCAGAAGCAAATGGGCTGAATCGCCTCAAACTCCACCTAGGTAGAAAGCACGGGTTTCATTTCGCCAGGGCCTGTGTAAATGTTTGAACTGAGCAGCATTAACACTGAGACAGTGATTACCCCACGTGGCTTTTGCGCTCTGATGATGCCAAGGCAACGGGAAAGGGGGCTCATTATTTCTCCAGGTGACAAAAAAATTGTATTTTGACATTTCACCCTGAATGTGGGGAAGGGGGGCGTGGTGGAGGAAGCAGGGGCCCTTTGTGGAGTCTCCTCTTGCCATTGTGATGCCCCTTGGCCTGCCAACAACCTGAGATCCTGCACGCTGCCAGTGAGGGGCTTGGCTGCAGGCCCTAGCCCAGCATTTCTTATCAGATTTACTGTGACAAGTGATGGGAGAAAAGCAAGATGCTGTTAACAGCGCATCCATTCAGACCCTGCTATTTAGAAATTTGGATTTATATTTTGTCAGAGAGAAGTAGCACTGATGTTAATCTTTGCACTACCCTTGGAAAAAAATCATTCATAATCTAATAACAATAATCCATAGCATTTGTGGAGCTCTGAGAACCAAGGGATGGTCAGAAGCATTTTTAGACAGATGTCTCATTTCATCTTCAAAGCAACCCAGTGAGGAATAAGAAAAGTTGGCTTATGACTTCCCTTCTGGAAAGTGAGTCTTTGGAAGCACAGAGAGGTCCAGGTTTGCCCAAGGTCACATAGTCAATAAGTTAGAGAGCCTGGATTTGAACCTGAGCGGTCTGCTGCCAGAGGTACTTTTTTGCTCGTGTTTATTAAGGCAACTTGCAGCTCTGGCAAGGATTCAGATAGAATTGAGGATCACTTTTTAAAACAATTTATTAGGGGCTTATACAACTCTTATCACAGTTCATACATATACATACATCAATTGTATAAAGCACATCTGTACAGTCTTTGCCCTAATCATTTTTTTCTCCTCTTTTCTTTTTTTACATTTTATTAGGGACTCATACAACTCTTATCACAATCCATACATATTCATACATCAATTGTATAAAGCACATCCATACATTCCCTACCCCAATCATTCTCAAAGCATTTGCTCTCCACTTAAGCCCTTTGCATCAGGTCCTCTTTTTTCCCCCTCCCTCCCCTTTCCCCCCTCCCTCATGTGCCCTTGGTAATTTATACATCGTTATTTTGTCATATCTTGCCCTATCCAGAGTCTCCCTTCCCCGGTTCTCTGCTGTCCCTCTCCCAGGGAAGAGGTCACATGTGGATCCTTGTAATCAGTTCCCCCTTTCCAGCCCACTCACCCTCCACTCTCCCTGCATCGCCCCTCACACCCTTGGTCCTGAAGGTATCGTCCACCCTGGATTCCCTGTAGCTCCCACCCTCATATATACCAGTGTACAGCCTCTGCCCTATCCAGCCCTAACAGTGCTTCTCTCTATCCTTGTGGAGCCCTGGTGATGGGCTGGGCTGCTAAGTAGTAGGTTAAACAGGCTTTCCCCTCCTGTGAAAAGTTACACTCTCGGGAAACTCACGGGTTGCTCTGAATCAAGGTCAACTCAATGGCAGTGAGTTTGGCTTTTTAATGTCTCTCCCTGTTGTTGTTGTTGTTGTTAGTTTGCCATCCAGTTGGTTCTGGTCCATGGCAAACCTATTCACAGCAGAATGTAACAATAACAGCTCCTCCTCCATCCACCCAAGTGTTCCTATGCTCAATCCTCTTGTTGTAGTCACTGTGTCAATCCAGCTCTTCAAGGGCCTTCAACCTTTTTTCACAGCCCTTCCATTTTTCTAAGCATGATGCCTCTCCAGGGACTGGTCTCCACTGACAACATGTCCAAAGTCTCACCATCCTTACTTCTAATGAGAATTCTGGCCGTACTTCCAAGACAGATTTTGTTTGTTCTTTTGGCAGTCCATGGTACTGTCAATATTCTTTGCCAGTACCATGGTTCAAATTCATACAGTTTACCTGGGTCTTCTTCACTCTATGGCAAGCTTTTCACATGCAGATGAGGCCAATGAAAATACCATGGTTTGGATCAGGTGCACTTCCTGCTTAAAGTAACATCCTAACTTTTCAACATTCTAAAGAGCTCTTATGCAGCAGATCTACCCAGTGCAATGTATCTTTTCATCTCTTGACTGCTGCTTCCAGGAGCATTGCTTGTGGATCCAGACAAGACAAAATCCTTGACAACTTCAAGTTTTTCTCGATTTATCATCATGTTACCTATTGGTTCAGTTGTGAGTATTTTGGTTTTCTTTGTGTTGAGTTGTATCCCACATTGAAGGCTGCAATCCTTGATCTTCACCAGCAAGTGCTTCAAGTCCCCCATCCTTGTCACCAAGCCAAACTGTGTCGTCTGCATATAGCAAGTTGTTAGTAATATTTCCTCCAAATCTGATTCTGTGTTCTTCTTCATATAATTTGGCTTCTCTGATTATTTGCTCACCATACAGATTGAAAAAGTATAATAAGTGGGCGCAACCTGGATGCACACCTTTCTTGATTCTTAAACCATGCAATCTACCCTTGTTCTATTTGTGCTACTGCTTCTTAATCCATGTACAAGTTTCACATGAGCAAGACAAAGTGTTCTGGAATTCCCTTCTCAAAACTATCCATGTTTTGTTATGATCCACACAGTCAGATACCTTGGGTGTTAATAAAACATAAGTAAACATCTTTTGGGTATTCACTGCTTTCAGGCAAGATCCATCTGATATCTGATATCCTTTGTTCCACATCCTCTTCTGAATCTGGCTTAAATCTCTGGGAAACCAAACTCACTGCCTTGTAGTTGATGACAACTCATCCTGACCCTATAGTATAGGGTAGAACTAACTGCCCCTGTGAGTTTCTGAGACTGTAACTCATTATGGGAGTAGAAAACCTTGCCTTTCTCCCACGGAGTGACTGGTGGTTTTGAACTTCTGACCTTGGGGTTTGCAATCCAACCTGTAACCACTGTGCCACGATGGCTCTTGAATGCTGAATATGGTAACTTTCTGTCAATGAATTAATGCAACTGTTGTTGTATTAGCTTCAGTACAATTTGACTCACATGTGATGCCAATGATAGTGTTACATAATTTGACCATTCGGTTGGTCTCCCTTCTTTGGTATGTATACACATATGGATCTCTTCCAGTCTGTTAGCCAAGTAGCTGTATTCCAAATTTCCTGACATAGATGTGTGAGTGCTGCCAGTGCTTTATCAGCTTGTGGAAACATTTCAATAGATATTCCAGCAATTCCTGGCATCTTGTTTTGGGCTAGTGCTTTCCATGCATCTTGAATTTCTTCTTTCCTGACCATTGGTTCTTGCTCATATGTTACCTCCTGAAATGGTTGAATGTTGGTCTATTCTTTTTGATACAGTGACTCCATATTGTTTCCATCTTCCTCAGATGTTTCCTTCATCATTCAATATTTTGCCCATAGAATTTTTTAATATTGCACCTCGAGACTTGACATTTTTCTTCAGTTCTTTCAGTTTAAGATATGCTGAATATGATCTGCTTTGGTTTTCTAACTCTAGGCCTTTGCACATTTTGTGATAATATTTTACTTTGTATTCTCGAGTTGTCCTTTGAAATTTTCTATTTAGCTCTTTACTTCATCATTTCTTCCATTTGCCTTAGCTACTCTCTGATTAAGAGTAAGTTTCAGAGTCTCTTCTGACATGCACTTGTATCTTTTCTTTATTTCCATTTTTTTAAATGACACTGTGCTTTATTCAGAGATGTTCTCAAAATTTGGTGGGTTATTATCAAGGTTGTATATTGACTCTCGTGTACTTGTTTGCATTTTCTTGAACTTCATCTTGAGCTCACATATGAACAATTGCTGATCTGTTCCACAATCAGTCCCTGGACTGGTTTCAGTTGCTGATATTGAGCTTCTTTTATTGTCTCTTCCCACAGGTGTAGTCAATTTGATTTCCGTGTATTCCATCTGGAGAAGTCCACATTTATGGTCACCTTTTTTGTTGTTGATCAAATGTTTGAAGAAATCATTAATCATGCAAAATTCTAATATACAATCAAGATAAATTGGTAATTATTGGTGATTGGAGTGCAAATGTTGGAACCAAAGAGGAAAGAACAGAAGTTGGAAAATATAGTATATGCTATCAGCAATTTATTGGTCTTGCAAACTCTGTCATGCGATCTCCAGCTTGGTTTCTATCACCAAGACCATATTTTTCAACTACTGATCCTTCCTCTTTGTTTTCAACTTTTGCATTCCAATAGCATTTTGATAGCAAGTCTGACAAATTTGGGACTGAATATGGTGGTAGAATTATTCAATTTCTGCATCACCGGCTTTGGGTGGTTGGTGCATAAATTTGAACAATAGTTGTATTGATTGGTTCTCCTTGAAGGGGGCTAGATAGCATCCTATCAAAGATAACATTGTACATTAAAATAGATCTTAAAATGTCCTTTTGATGATGAATGCAATGTCGTTTCTCTTGATTGTGTCATTTCCAGCAGAGTAAACCATAAGATTTTCTGTTTCAAAATGGTCAATATCAGTCCATTTCAGCTAACTAATGCTTACAATATCAATCTTTATGTATTCCATTTCATTTTTAATGACTTCCAATGTCCCTAGATTCATATTTCATACATCCCAAGTTTCAATTATTAATGATGATTTGAACTGTTTCTCCTCATTTTGAGTTGTGGCCCATCAGCAAATGAAGGTCCTGATGGCTATCCTCGATTTGCATCATTATGGTCGACTTGCCTATGAAAAGTCAGCTCTTCCTCTTCCTCAGCCAGTATTTTGAGTACTTTCCAAGTTGAAGAGCTCATCTTCTGGCACACGTTCTGACAATGTTCTTCTGTTGTTCATGGGGGGTCTAGTAACTGACAGTATTGCTGCTATCCATAGGGTTTTCAATGGCTCATTCTTCCCATGCAGGTAGCCAATTCCTTCTTCATTGTCTGTTCTTTGTCTGGAAGCTCTTTGGGTGACCCTGCTGGTATATGAAATGCCAATCACATAGCTCCCAGTATCTCACAAAACAAAAGTCACCACAGTACCACAAAATGCCAGACAAGTGATGGACCTCTATTTTTAGTGAGGCGTGGCCTGGTGGGAGGAGTGGGCCCTTAGGTGGTTCTGATCCACTTACTGGAACAAATACTGTTAGTTCTTATTTCATAAATGTGAAATGCATAAAAGAGACCCCCCCAAAAAATATCCTCCAATTCAGACTTTCTGCCTTTTAAAAGAGGATAACCCACTCTGATTCAAAGTCATTGAGGTGTTTTGTTTTTCCCTCCCTCTGAGGCTACAGAGACTAGACTAATCACAGCTGAAGTGGAGCGACTGAAATGACTTAAAGCACCAGCTAGACTGGCTGTCAGAAGCAGCTACAGTCAACAGCTACAGACTGACAGAGCTGCTCAGCCAAGAGCTGAGGGTTCTCAACTCCCACTTCTACTGATGGGCACAGCCAGTGGCCTCTGGGAGTTGACTGGAACCCAGCAGCCAGCTGTGAGGAGCAAGCTAATTCATCTCAGCCTGGCCCAGGTCATCAAGTCACTGAAGGAGTATCGGGAAAGAGGGAAGAAATTTGGGGTCCCACATTTGGCCACAGACAAAAGTTGTTCTGTGTTTAGACAGTAGTTCTGGGCCTGAGTTTGGGGCAGGTGTGATGAAGGAAAGTCGGCTCCCTCCCTGCATCTGGGAACAGATGGTGGGGCTGCCCTGGAAACAGCAGGCCAGTCAGCTGGAGCAAAAAAGGCTTGGCCTCTAAAGCCCTGGCAGGGCAGACTGAAGCTACCTGGACTGTTTTTTCTTAACCCAATGGCTCCTGCTACCCTCACCACCCCCAACTAGGTAAAAGGGAAGAAAGATGCATTTTCTTTACAGAGGCAACTTTCTAGAAAGGAGACCAGCCCACCAGCTGTGAAAGGTCCCCTTAAACCATTTTACTTTGAGCAGGAGGAAGAAATGTTGAGATTCCCAGAGCCACGTGGAATTGTGGATCCTCTAGTTTAGGTTCCAGTGATGCCAGATCGATTTTTCTAGAGAAAGTCAAAATTCCTGTTTTCTTAAAAACCTCCTGATTTTTTCAAAGGCGATTCAATAACATTGGATAGAAGCCAAGTAGGCCAAAGAGCCCTGATGGCACAGTGGGTTATGTGTTGGGCAGCTAACTAGAAGGTCAGTAGTTTGAAACCACCAGTCACACTGGGGGAGCGGGGGGTGGGGGATAGGGTGGGGGGCTGTGCAGAGATGAGACCTTCTAGTCCATATAGAATTTCAGCCTCAGAAACCCACAGGGGCAGTTCCGCTCGGTCTTACAGGGTCACTGTGAGTTGGAATCTTCTAGATGGCAGTGAATAAGCAGGCCAACCAGAGTCCACACAGGTCCTCATTTGGCCATGGGAGTCCCCAGTCTGTGACCCTCACAGAATCGACCTTTGTGTATCGATGTTAAAAGTGAGATCCAGAGAGGGGAGCGCCTGTCCCCTTGAGGAGCACCGAGTTGACTTTCCAGTCTCCAATCTGTAGCAGACATTCCCGGTGCTCCTTCTCTTCATTCCCAAATTCCTGATTCCGTGTACTCGCCTCAGTCACCAAGGGCCAGCTCTGAAGGTCCCTTTGCTGGTGCTGGCTGAATGTGCTGAGGAACATATGCCCCTGGGAACAGCCCTGACCAGGCCCCTCACTCCTTGGATGGCAAAACTCTGAGAGGCGTGTGCTACACCTACCCCTGGAGACTTCCTAAGTGATTAAGCAGCAGGTTCCCAGGTTTGTAATTGGATTCACAATCTATTTGTTATCGGTGGCCTTCCCTCCACTGGCTCACAATGCCACATCATTACCTGCATGCTCAGAGTTTCCTAAATAAGCTCATTGCCTTTAAGTCTTTGGCCAGGGTCTGCTTCAGTGAGAACCCAAACTAAGCCCAGGTCTGAATCGTTATGTGTCCTTCCTGCCATCCAGTTGATGCCGACTCATGGCGAATCTATAGGATAGGGTAGAACTGCACCTGAGAGTTTCTCTGACTGGAACTCTTTTTTTTTTTTTTTTAACATTTTATTAGGGGCTCATACAACTCTTATTACAATCCATACATATACATACATCAATTGTATAAAGCATATCCGTACATTCTTTGCCCTAATCACTCTCAAAGCATTTGCTCTCCACTTAAGCCCTTTGTATCTGGTCCTCTTTTTTTTACCCTCCCTCCCGCTCCCCACTCCCTAATGAGTCCTTGATAATCCACAGATTGTTATTTTGTCATATCTTGCCCTATCCGGAGTCTCCCTCCCCCCCCTTCTCTGCCGTCTGTCTCCCAGGGAGGAGGTTACATGTGGATCCTTGTAATCTGTTCCCCGTTTCCAACCCACTCACCCTCTACTCTCCCAGTATCGCCCCTCACACTCCTGGTCCTGAAGGTATCATCCACCCTGGATTCCCTGTGCCTCCAGCCCCCATATGCGCCAGTGTACAACCTCTGCCCTATCCAGTCCTGCAAGGTAGAATACGGAGCATGGTAGTTGGGGGAAGGAAGCATCCAGGATCTGGGGGAAAGCTGTGTTTTTCATCGGTACTACATCGCACACTGACTGACCCATCTCCTCTCCTAAACCCCTCTGTGAGGGGATCTCCAGTGGCCAGCAAATGGGCTTTGGGTCTCCACTCTGCACTTCCCCCTTCGTTCACTATTATGTGTATATATATATATCATATACCATATATTTTTCATAATGCCTTATACCTGGTCCCTTTGGCACCTTGTGATCGCACAGGCTGGTGTGCTTCTTCCATGTGGGCTTTTTTGCTTCTGAGCTAGATGGCCGCTTGTTCACCTTCAAGCCTTTAAGACCCCAGACACTATCTCTTTTGATAGCCGGGCACCATCAGCATTCTTCGCCACATTTGCTTATGCACAAGTTTGTCTTTGGCAATCGTATCATGGAGGTGTGCAGCCAATGCTGTGATTTTTTTGTTTTTTGATGCCTGATAACTGATCCCTTAGGGACCTCGTGATCACACAGGCTGGTGTGCTCTTCCACGTGGGCTTTGTTGCTTCTGAGCTAGATGGCCTCTTGTTTATCTTCAAGTCTTTAAGATCCCATACACTATCTCTTTTGATAGCCGGGCACCATCAGCTTTCTTCACCACATTTACTTGTTCACCAGCTTTGGCTTCAGCAGTTGTGTCTGGAGGATGAGCATTGTAGAGTGTCAATTTAATAAAAGAAAGTATTCATGCATTGAGGGAGTGCTTGAGTTAAGGCCCAAGGTCCTGCTGCCACCTTAATACTAAACCTATAAATATAGACACATAGATCTATTTCCCCATCCATATATATATTTGCATGCACATGTCTTTGTCTAGACCTCTATAAATGCACTTTGACTCCTAGCTCTTTCCTCCATCTCCCTTGACTTTCCTCCTGTCCCACTACCATGCTCCGTCCCCACCTGGGTTACAGCTATACCTCTTCTTTATGTAACCTTACCCTTGATCATTCCCTACCAGGCCTGCCACTTCCCCCTCACTACCATTTCGAGTCCCATGTTGTTCCCTTGTCCCTGTGTTTGTTAACACCACTTCCTTACCTCCCGCACCTCCCCCTATCCCAAGTGCCCCCGGAACTGTCGGTCCTGTTGTTTTTCCTCCAGATAGTTCATCCAGCCTCTCTTATTTAGACAGACCTGTGGAGACACTAACATGCACGAAAACAAGACAGAGGAAAACAAAGCAACAGTATACAACCAGACAACAAAACAACAAAAACTAACCACTGACAAAGAACAAAACAAAACACATCAAGAAAGAAGAGCTTGTAGTTAGTTCAAGGATCATTTGTTGGACCTTAGGAGTGTTTTCCAATCCAGTCTGTTGAGGCACCACAACCTGGCCCCAAAGTCCACTTTCAGCATTCCCTGGGGACCTTGCCACTCCATTCCCTTGCTGTTCCACTGCACTCCACCACACTTTGCCTCGGTGTGGTGGAATCAGGTTAGGTGCAATTCGCACACTGTGTCTCCAGTGCTGTCCCCTGTATCACCCTTGGTAACTGAGGGGCATCTTGTCTCATAGTGGGGCCAGCCATGTTGTTCTCTTTGTGGACTGGCTGCTCTGAGACTGGAACTCTTTAGGGGAGTAGAAAGCCTCATCTTTCTCCCTTGGAGTGGCTTGGGATTTCAAATTTGCCATTTCATACATTGCGTTTAGCAGCCCAACACATAACCCCTATACCCCACCATAGCTACAGAAAACAATAAAGAAACAAAATCCAACAACACTCATTGCCATTGGGTGCATAACAATCCTATCGAGAGAAAATACTGCGGCCTCCTGGGTTTCCAAGGCTATAACTCTTTGTAAAAATAAAATTGTGTTATGTTTTCAGTGAAAATTTACATAACCGATTAGATTTTCATTTAACAAATTCTCTACTTGTTTAGTGACATTAGTTAATTTTTCAATAAAAAGGAAAGCAGAAAATTAAAAAAAGAACAAATGAAAAACGTGTTAAGAGTAAAGACAAATGATAAGATGTTAATTTTTAACCTAATCATATCTGCAACAATACACTTTCTGATGTACTGATGTTGAGCAGGGTTTAATCCCATCCCTGGTGAATGGTCCCAGGGGATTTAATGGAGGCTTATTCTCTGTGGAATCTCTGCCAATGCATTTTGAGTTTTTATACTCATCTAAGGTTATAACTCTTTATGGGAGAAGAAAGCCTCATCTTTCTCCAAAGGAGCGACTGGTGAATTCCAACTGCTGACCTTGCAGTTAATAGCCCAACACATAACCCATTATGCCACCAGAAGAGAGATTTGTATCTGGGTGCCTTCCAATTCAAGCACTACAATTATGCAAGGAGGATATTTTTTTCTGTACTGGAGCCAGGTCAAGTCAGAACCAGTGTGTCCATGGTTTGCAGCGAAGTCAGAGGAAGAAGAGGGTAGACTGTCTATAACTTCTCATAGCCCAGGGAAATGCTAGGCCTGGAAGGGGGCATGTGGCTCAACCATATTCAGAAAATCTGCACACTAACCTCCCCGGCTCAAATAATTACCAGCACCATGTCTCTGAATATCACCTGAAAGCAAAATAGTGAAAGCACCATTTCCATTTCATAATACTTTTATTAAAAGTAAAGTTCAATTCAGTGATGTGAAGAAGCTGGGAAAATTATCTTTTCATTTCTTTCTTTTTCTTTCCCTCCCTTTCCCCTTCTTCTCCACAGAACTGAGAGGCAGAAGGAATAAAGGCAGCATGGCACCAGCTGGAGGACACCGTGGGGTCAGGGTCACCATTTAACTCATGCTTCTCCAGTTTGGAGGGGCAACTGGATGTCCTCATTTGTGAATTTGCTTATTAATCTTTTTGAGTTAACAAGGTCATGGTAAAAAATGATTGTTGGTGTTTTTGTTAGGAACCTTCTAGTCCAGTCCAACTCATAGTGACTCAATGCATCAGTGCCGAGCTCTCTAGACCAATGGTTCTCAACCTGTGGGACCCTTGCACAGGGTGACTGTAACAAAATTACAGTTATGAAGCAGCAATGAGAATATTTTTATGGTTGTGGAGGTCACCACAACATGAGGAACTGTATGAAAGGGTTGTGGCATTAGGAAGTTTGAGAACCACTGCTCTAGGCTTTTCTATGCTGTAATCTTTACAAGAATGAGTTGCCTGGTTTTTCTTCCAAGAACAGAGCCACTGGTGGGTTCAAACCTTCAACCTTTTGGATAGCAGCTGAGCACTTAACCATTGTGCCTCCAGGGCTCTTTGATAAACTCTATCAGAGGGTCTTAACCATTGCAACCCCATGGATCCTTTTGGCATTTAGGAAAGGCTATGGAACACCTGCCCACTCCCCAGAATAATATTTCCAAATACCTCCAATGAAATACAGAATCACAAAGGCACAAATTGTATTGAAATGCAGTGATAAAAATAAGACATTGGATTTGTGGCAAATATACATGTTAATAAATACATTAAATATGATCTGATGGTGGGTCTAATAAACCAAACCCACACCATTGAGTTGATCTTGACTCACTGTGACCCTATATAAAATTCCTCAGGCTAAATCTTGACAGGAGCAGATCATCTCACCTTCCTCTCAGAGAACAACTGGTGCCTTTGAACTTCCAACCTTGAGGTTACCTGCCCAATGGCTCACCCACAGCGTCACCGTGAGTTCTAGATAGTGATGAGCATGAACTGTACTCAACGATGGCTGCAACGACTAGCATGGGGTGTGAAAGCATGTAGAATTTCTCTCGGTGGTAATCGCATGGCTATTCAGAACACAGCTGTGGACATGCTAAACTGCCCTAGGAGCTTAGGGGAACTAACTCAACCAGGATTGTCCCTCATCCAATTTGACATTGCTCCCCAGCCTGCTGGGGCTCAGTGGTTCAGTGTTAGGGTCCCTTGTCTAGATACCAGGGCTGGCATGGAGAAAGTCATTCCTCTGCAGCCTTCTAGTGTGTGTGGGAAGATATTAGTGTTAAGCCTTGGCAGGAAATTGGTGGATTTTCCTGGCAGCCACATTCTTAATAACCATTTACTGGATACTTATTATATTCTGAGGGTAAATTGTGGTTCAGTTGTAGAATTCTCCTTTTCCATGTGGGAGATCTGGGTTTGAGTCCAAGACAATGCAACTCATGTGCATCCAACACTCATTTGTCAGGGGGATGCTTGGTTATTGCTGTGGTACTGAACTGATTTCTGTGTTGCTATGATACTGAAATGGGGAAACTTGGTTGGGTGTGGCTATGAGACTGAACCTGTTTCTGTGATGTGTCCAGACTAAGATGAGCGATGAAGAAGAGCCTGGTATTCTACTTCTGAAAACCAATTAACGAAAACCCCTGTGAATCACAATCTGATGCACAACCAAAGAGATGGTGCAGGACCAGGGAGAATATTGCCCATGGAGTCACTGGGAGCTGGTTGTCACAGTGAGTTGGACTGGAGGCTGACTCAACAGCAGCTAACAACCATTGTGTTCCAGGCACTCGATTTGCTTTAAAAATCTAGCTCAGCCTTCTGGTACAGGGAAGTGATTAATCATGCCTACTTTATAGCACACAGTGAACCCTGATCAATGTCAGGCCCTGCTTGTGTTTTGTCCCTCCTTTTCCACATTCACATCACTTCCATTCCCCTCTTCAGACAAGTACCCCCTGCTGGGTGCTTGGTGTGTGTGTGTCCTTATAGGCATACAGCCATGTGCACTAGACCATGCTGCTTGGTGAATGGGCTTTCAGCTTCCATGAATGGTACTGCAATATAAATCTCATTCAGTTTCTGACCTTTTCAACTCCTTGCAATGTCATTAAGAGTTATTGCCATGCTGCATATCAATTGCATGTGCTGCTGCGTGCCACTTGGTCATGAGCAATCATCATCTTTCTTTTTTTTCCTTCTTCAGTTGTCTGTTGATTGGCATCCAATTCGGCTCCAACTCTTCTCTACTGCAGGTATCAGCGTGGTGACCATTCTTTTAAAAATGCCCCAAGGGCCCTGTGAATTGGATAAATAGCTTGGCCTATATACCCAGGAATTATGCGTTGGGCTGCTAACCCCAAGGTGAGCAGTTCCAACCCACCAGCTATTCCATGGAGCAAAGAGAGGCTGTCTGCTGTCGTAAGAATTTAGTTTTGTAAACCTATAGCAGCAATTCTACTGTGCCTTGTAGGGTTGCTAATGAGGAAGAATCAACTGGGGTTTTGTTTGTTTTTATCCATCCAGGAGAGAGCTTTGATGGGGGAGATATTAAGTGCTTGGCTGCTAACCCAAAGGTCAGTAGTTTGAAGCCGTCTTCCACACACTGTGGGATAAAGGCATGGCTGTCTACTTCCCAATAGAAGCCTTGAAAACATCATGGGACCATTCAGCTTTGTTTGATAGGGTCATGAGGAATGAAAGTCAACTCAGTGATTGCGCTTCTTTGGTTGTACGCCCAGGAGGGGCTCACTAGGTCCTAGGGTCCATTCAATGGGCTTTCACTAAGCTCTGCCAGATTGCTGTGCAGCAAACCTGCATCATTAGCAGTGTTTCTCTGCTTTCCCCGGATCTCCAATGACACTTGGTATGTTTGTCTTTCTAACTGTTGCCCGTTTGATGGTTTTAAAAGGTCAAGCACAATAAACTCATCTATCCCAGGCACTTTATGGTTCTGTAGCAGATTCTTAGGGTTGCCATGCCACATTCCTTTGACCCATCTCTGACACCATCTCACTGCCTTCCAGTCAATACCGACTCATAGCGATCCTGTGGGGCAGTGTACAATTGCCCCCTGCGAGTTTCAAACACTACAACTCTTTATTGGAGTAGAAAACCCCATCTTTCTTCCTTGGAGCTAGTAGTTTTGAACTGCTGACCTTGAAGTTAGCAAACCAACTTGTAACCACTGCACTTCCAGGGCTCCTCCTGATATCCATCATAGCAGTGACGAACGGCTCTATGTAAGTGCAGGCTCCTGCTGAAATGGTGTCTTATCACAACTGTGCAGCACGCAGCTCTCCATGTCCTTCTGCCTCGAAGCCTTTTCAAAGGCATGGAAAGCCAAACCCAGGAAGGTAGGAGAGGTCACCTTACTAGGAGGAATGCTCAACACCACTACAGGCGAAGAAGAGCCCAGCCTCCTGTTTCTGGTAGACAATTCTAGGACAGAACCCATGTTGCTCAGAAGTCCTGGGGGAATCAAGCCCCTGTATCCTAAATTAAAAGCCTCAACACCCCGTTCCCATTGTGATTGCTTCTCCCCCTAACTCAGTCTTGCGTCTGCTTTCCTATTCCCACTCCCTGCCATCAGATCTCAAATAGACTCCCTGCACCCAGGCCTGAGGAATAAGCTCGGTATGCAAGGGCACTCAATCCAAGACACACACATTACTCTGAATCTCCAAAACAACCCTGTGGGCTACGTGTGTAATCCCCAGTTCACAGATGAGAAATGGATTGAAAAACAGTGACACACCCAAGATCACACAGGCCAAGGTTCAAGTCTGTGTCTATCAGTTATTCTTTTATTCAAGTATGCCAGAGAAGACTGGGTCTTAACACTTGAGCAATCTTCTTGGAAGAATAAGGCAAACTACAGAAAACACAAAATGAATATCGCTTTTGTTCGTTTATCCATTTGCAAAAGACATAATACCTATAGTGCTAAGAATAGTATTCAAAGTATCTATTACTACCCCCTCAAAGCTTACATACTAGTCACCAAACTCAAACAAATACAATGCTATCAAGTTGATTACAACTTATAGCAACCCCATATAGGGCTTCCAAGACTGTAAATCTTTACAGAAGCAGAGAGCTTCACTTTTCTCCCCCTGAGTGACTGGTGCATTTGAACTACTGACCTTGTGGTTAGCAGCCCATTGCTAAATGATTAGTTCCATAATCATTACGCTTACTTAACTCTACATTCTTTTAATTATTTCTCTATCAGTCCAAATTGCATCTGGCTACATGGGAAAAAACAAACCGACACTAGTGGTCTAATCACAAAAGCTTCATTTTTCTTATATTAACACCAAAAATACCAAACCAGTTGCCACTGAATTGATTCTGATTTACAGTTACCCCATATGATTCAGGGTAGAACTGTGCCCCATGAGGTTTTCAAGGGCTGAATTTTTAAATGTAGATTGCCAGGTTTTTCTTCCAAGGCATCTTTGTCTTAGCAGTGAATTGTGTTAACCCTTTGCACCACACAGGGGTTTGTCTTATACAATAGTAAGTCTTGAAATAGGTAGCCTAGGTCTGGCGTATTTGCTCAGGGACTCATCTTGGATATAGGAGAATGCATGCTTTTTGGTCTGCCAAACTCATGTAACCTATGTGACTCTCTCATCTTTCAATATTCTGACTAGGGAGCATGACAGCAGAAGAGCCAAGGACAAAAATGAAATGGGTTATGCCAGACAAGTGTTTTGCCTTAAACAACAACAAAAACTTTCTTGGGAGTCCTACTCAGTATCTTTCACCTACACATATTTGGCCCAAACTGGGTCAAATGCTTATGCATAGCTGCAAGGGAGCCTAGGAGGGAGCGATTTAAGTAGGTACATTATCACCCTAAACAAAATTGAGCTTCTATTAGTAGTAAGAATGAGAAAAATGGATACTGTTTAGGCATATAGCAGGGTTGGGTAGAATTCTATTTTGTGTCTTAATTTACATTTTGAATGAACTCAGAAAAAGTCATAGAGAGTAGAACAAAGGGATGGATGCGCATCCAACCACCTCAACTACTCATTTCTTTTCATGCTCTCCCTCTAGCTTCCCTGAATAGTTCTTGGTTACACATTGGGCTGCTAATTGCACGGTCGGTATTTTGAAATCACCGGCTGCTCTTCGGGAGAAAGATGGGACTCTACTCTGTAAAGAGGTACAGTCTCAGAACCTCACAGGTACAATTTTACCCATGTCCTGTAGGGTCGATATGAGTTAGCATTGATTCAATGGCAGTGAGCTTGGTTTGGATAGATATGTGGAATCTTAGGATGGAATAGTTTGAATACACAGAAAAAAATTCAGTGGAATCATAACCCTCTAAATAATTACCCTCTAAAGCCACAAAGATCAACTGTGCCCAGCATGGTGACAGTTTAGCATATGCCATGGGCACATTGCTCATATCCCAGTGTTGTTCATCAACAAAAACTCACGCACTGTCACTTATAGTGACCCTATGCACAATAGAATAAAAGCCTTTCTAGTCCTGTGACATCCTCACAATGGTCATATTTCATCATTTCTTCCATTTGCTTTAACTGCTTTAGGTTCAAGAGCAAGTTTCCCAGTCTCCTCTGATATCCACTGTAGTATTTTCTTTCTTTCCTGGATTATTAATGATCTTTTTGAGGAGCCCCCAATAAAATGATTTATGATAAATAAATAAATAGCCACAGGTGACATGACAAAAAAAAAGATTGATGACCTTTATGCTATTTCACAAGTCTTCTGGTAGCTGATCATTAATGTTCAATATGTCCGAACCATTCTTGAGATAGGCTCTAAATTCAGGTGAGATATTGTGATAGTAAGGTTTCGTGTCAATTTAGCTTGACCAGGATCTTCAGAAGGTGCAGCTCACACTCTCCTTGGGGGTATGACCTATTTCATAGCTATAAGTAGACTGTGGAGAATGGGCTCACTCTTTTTCTTCCTGATGAAATGACCCTGGACCCTACGTCTGGCTTCTTGGGATGGCAATCACCATGAGACCTGCTGACCCTAAGAGCTGTCTGTGGCCTGCCAACTGCCTGCTGACATTGGATTCTCCCAACTCTGCTTCCACCAACCTGTGGTTTTCCTGTTTCTTGGGCTATTCCTCCAACAGCTTCAGGAGTCTGGAAGGGCCTCTAGTTTGCATCTGATTTATGGACTGGAGTTGGACTGGGGTTTCTTGTTGTGTGGACTTCTTAATGTAAAATTCTTTATTGATATAAATTTCCTTCTTCTACATGTATCAGTATCACTGGTTTGTTTCTCTAGAAACCCCAGCCGACCACAAATATAATATAGACTGTATTTGGGCTCTTTTGCGTTCTTATTTTAATTTTCTTCAGGTTTGATTTGAACTTGCATATTAGTAATTGATAGTCTTTTACATAGTTGGCCCCCGGTCTTGTTTTGTCTCAATGATATTGAGCTTCTCTATCATGTCTTCCCACAGATTTAATCAATTCCATTCCTGTGTTTTCCACATGTATATATGCCGCTCCTGTTGTTGAATAAAGGTGTTTGCAATGAGGAAGTTATTGCTCTTGCAGAATTCTTTCATGCAGTCTTCAGCTTCTTTTCGATCCCCAAAGCCATAGTTTCTAATTACTCTTCCTTCCTTTTTGTTTCCATGTGTGCATTCCAATTGTTAGCAATTATTAATGCATTTTCAGTACATGTGTGGTCAATTTCAGACTAAAGAAGTTGGTACAATTGTTCATTGGCTTTAGTGGTTTGTGAGAAAATTTGAATAATGGTTCTATTAACCGGCCTTCCTTGTGTATGAAGATAAATATTATTCTGTCACAGGCAGCATTGCACTTCAAGATAGATCTAAAAATGCTCTTTTTGAGGATGAAAGAGACATTCTTTTGAATTTGTCATTGTCAGCATAGTCATTTTTATCATTTTAAGATTCAAAGGGACTATTTCAACTCACCAATGCCTAGGATATTGATCTTTATAGGTCAGATTCCGTTTTTTTTATGATTTCCAATTTTCCTAGATTCTTATTTTGCACGTTTCATGTTCTGATTATTAATGAATGGTTGCAATGATTTTTCTCATTTTGAATTATAATCCATTAGCAAATGAAGGTGCCAGAAGAAGCTTTAGTACACTTTGTTGCTAGATGCCTTCAAGTCAGTTCTGTCTCATAATAATGCCTACACAACAGAATGAAACATTGCCTGGTCCTGCCCCATACTCAAATTTTGTTATGTTTGAGTCCATTGTTGTAGGAATTGTCTCGATCCATTTGATCGGGTGTCTTCCTCTTTTTGCAACCCCTCCACTGTAATGTGTATGATGTCCTCCAGGGACTGGTCTGTCCTGATAACATCTGCAAAGTACATGAGATGAAGTCTCGCCATCCTATCTGCCAAGGAACATTTAGCTGCACTTCTTCTCAGACAGATTTGTTTGTTCTTCTCTCCACCCATGGTACTTTCAGTATTTTTTTGTCAGTACCTTAATTCAAATGCACCAGTTCTCCTTCAGTCGTTTTCATTCAATGTTCAAATTTCACATGCATAAGGTGTGGCGGAAAATGCCATGCCTTGGGCCAGGCGCAACTTAATCCTAAGTGAAATTCTTGATCTTCAGTACTTTAAAGTGGTTATGTGCAGTAGATTTGCCTAATGCAATATGTTATTTGGTTTTTTGATTGTTGTTTCCATGAGCATTAGCTGTGAATCTAAGCAAGACGAAATCCTTGATAACTTCAATATTTTTTCCATTTATTATGATGTTATCTACAGCTCCTGTTGTGAGGTTTTGAGTTATCATTAAGGTGGACTCTACTTTGAGGAAGCTCTCTTTCTCGGTGATATTTTGATTGTTTTGCAATCTGAGGGACTCATTTTCTGGCATTATATCAGACAATATTTTACTGCTATGCATAAAGTTTTCAATGGTGAATCCCTCAGAAGTGGACTGATTGTTTTGTCGTCCTGTCAGTTCTTAGTCTGGAAGCTGTGTTGAAATCTGTTCACCGTGGGTGATCCTGCCTGGTATTTGAAGTACTAGTGGACTAACTCCCAGCATCACAGCAAAGCACAAGCTACCACAGTGCAGCAAATTGACAGATGGGGCGCGGGAGGGGAATTGTCATTGTTAGACACTGTTAATTTGGCTCTAACTCATAGCACCCACAGCCTGTTTCCTCACAGTTAATGTTGGAGACCATTTTTGCAGCCAGTATGCCAATTCATCCCATTGAGGACCTTCTTTTTTTCACCACTCCACTTTACCAAGTATGATATCCTTCTCTAGGGACTATGCTCAGCTGTTAAGATGTCCAAAGGATGTGATATGAAGTCTTGCCATTCTCACGTCTAGGAAGCATTCTGGCTCTACTTCCGCCAAGAAAGATTTGTTCCTTCTTCTGAAAGTCCATGGAATATTCAATATTCTTCACCAGCATCATAATTCAAAGACATCAACTTTTATTTTACCTTTCATAATTATTGTCCATTTTCAAGTACATATGAGGTGATTGAAAATGCCATAGTATGATAGTTATATAATTTTATGTCAGTTTGAAGATATGTAAAAGTGTAAGGTTGGTATCCAATCTGTCAATCACACCATAGCCTGATGGTGCCTCTTTGTGACCATGGCCTTCTCATAAGGAGGGCCCTGGGAACCTCCCCTTCTTTTTGCATTCACCTGACTGCTTCCTGCCCACGTTGAGAGCTGCCAGAGTCTTGCCATGCTTCCATCGACCTTGGGTCCACACGACATTGCAATCACTGGCCTTTGACATCCCTGCATTCTGCATCATTGCATGTAACTGCGTAAGTTGGAAAGGAACTTAAGGGCTAGTGTTGGACTTATGGACTTGAGTTGGACTGGCCTGGGATATTTCCTTGAAATAGAAATACTATAATGACTTCTTGATTAAAAACTATTTATTGCACATATATGAGTGTCACTTGATTTGTGTCTCTAGTCAGCCTGGCTTACATCCAGTTCACTGCCATCAAGTTGATTCCAACCCTTAGCAACTCTATAGGACAGGGGAGAGATATCCCTGTGGGTTTCCAATACTGGAACTTTGTATGGGAGCAGAACTGCTGATCTTGTGTTGAGCAACCCAACTTGGTTGGTTCTGACGCATTATGTTTGTAACCACTATACCACTAGGGCTCAGCTGTGCCCTATTCCTCAAAGTGACATCTTTTAACACTGGAAATTGGTCTTCAGCAAGATCTACCAGTGTACTCGGTCATATGACTTATTTTCTTTTTACACTGTTTTGATTGTGATGTGAGGGAAAATCTACAGAGTAAATTGATTTTCTTTACAATTCATGCAATGTTTTATGATATTGATTGCAATACCTACAATGCAATACTACTTTTCCTATTCCCTCCCTTTGTTTGCCGTTTCCATTGGTCTTTCGTTCCCATGCCTTCCTGCCTTCTGAGTAACTCCCTGACAAATGCTGGGCTCTGAATTGTACATCGTTGACAGTATAGGTCTCCTATTTGGGGGCTGAAAGTTGAGCCATGGAGGTGAGGTCAGGTGTCAAATGGGAATTCCACTAGTGCCTATCATATCCTAAGGTTAGTCTTCTTATTTTGAGTTCTACATTTTCCCCAGTTTATCCAGGGCCTACTACTGTGAGCACTTTCAGAGCAATCTGCAGTGAGAACCCTATGCTATCTTGGTCTTCTGGACTCAGCGCTGTGGAGCCTGGGCTTCATGTGGTCAGTGAATCCCTTTCATCTTCTTTTGATGCTATCTGTGTAATTCTGTATTTTGAATTTCTCTTCAATTTTTTCAGCTAGTGAAATGCACATGCTTTTCATTTTTGCTGTCCTAATTCCAGGTCTTTGCACCTTTTCATATAATTCTTTATTCCATCTTTTTTAATTCCCCTTTGAAATTTTATGTTCAGCTTCTTTATTCAGCGTCTTTACTTCATCAATTATTTCTATATTTCTCTCTCTCTTTTTCGTACTTCATCATTTCTTTCATTGGCTTCAGCTACTCCACATTCAAGGTGACATCCGTTTTGTCTTTTCTTTAGTTTCTATCTTTTTAATTATCTTTGAATTTCTTTATTTATGATGTTCTTGATATTATTGCAGAACTCGTATCATCTCAGGTGATTTGTGTTCAATGTGTCAACTTTCTTCTTGAAGTATCCTCTAATTTAGATGAGATATACTCAAATTCATACTTTGACTCTTGGGGACTTGTTTTAATTTTGTTGGAATTCGAGTTGAATTTGCCATTGATGGTTTGTTCCACAGTTCGTCTCCAGTCTCGTGACTGATGATATTGAACTTCTTTATACCGTAAATACTTGAGTATAAGCCGAGGTTTTTTCAGCACATTTTTAATGCTGAAAAAGCACCCCAGCTTTGGGGGATAAAATTAGTTGCCTTGGGTTATACTCGAGTATGTATAGTAGTTTATTTCAACAGATATAGTTGATTTAATTCGTGTGTATTTCTATCGAATATACATGATCCATGTCTATAGTTACTGTTTACATCCCTGAAAAATAAATCTTCAATCAATAAGCCAACTTTATTGGAAAATTCTATCATGAGATCTCCCATGTGGCTTCCATCCCCATGGCCATATTTTCTAACTAGTGATCCTCCTCCTTAGTTTCCAATTTTTGCATTCAAGTCATCAGTAATCTTGATTGCATGTTTCATCAATTTCAGACTGAAAAGGTTGGTAAAAATCCTCAATGGCTTTATTGTTAGCATTAGTGGTTGGTGTGTAAATTTGAATAATAACTTTATTAATTATTCATCCTTGTAGGTGTAATATATCCTACACCTAACAATGGTGAACATTGGAATCGATGTTGAAACATTCTCATTTTTAACATGAAAGTCATCCATTCCTTTCAAATTTGTTACTCTGGTATGTAAACCATATTATTGTGACATTCAAAATGGCCAATACCAGTCTATTTCAGTTCAATAACACCTAGAGTGTTTGATCTTTATGTGTTCCATTTTTTCATGGCTTCCAATTTTTCTAGATCCATATTTCATGCATCCCATCTTCTTGTTAGTGATTATTGCAGTACTGCTGTTTCTTCTCATTTTGAGTCATTGCCACATCAACAAATATAGGTCCTGAAAACTTTATATCACTAAGGTCAACTCTACATTGAGGAGACAGCTCTTCCCCAATTATATTTTGAGTGTCTTCCAACTTGAGGGGTTCATCATCCTGCACTATATGAAACAATATTCCACTGCTATCAATGTGCTCCACAAACACCACTATTTTTTTCAGATGTAGATTGGCAGGTTATTCTTTCTAGTCTATTTAGCTTGTAAGCTTTTCTGAAAATTTTCCACCACGGGTAACTATGCTTGTGTTTGAAATACCAGTGGTATATCTCACAGGATCATGATGACTTTCAAGTTATGATAGTTCAAGAACCTGACATGTCTGACAACTTGGCATGCTAGCCTAATTCCGAATGGCCAGCACACCTCTCTTCTTGCTTTCTCTAGTTTCTGTAGACCACTGTACCTGAGCATGCATGGCTTAGGAGGTTGTGGAGTTAATTCTTGCTTCCTGGAGTAACCCTTAACCAATGACCCATAGGAGTTGTTGGACAAATAGCCACACTCCCTCACATTCTGGGCAGAATAACTAGTGGATTTTCTACAGTGTCTCCAGTAAGATTAACCTCCAGTTGCTCACAATTTTAAATTGTTTGATAATGTACTTTTCATTGGCTGCCTTCTTTCTCTTTTCTATTTCCCATTTCCTTATTGATATCTCCCCAGAAAATGGCTTAATTAAAACCTTTGTCTCAGGATCTAATCCTATGGGGAACCCAAAATCAATCACACAAGACATTTGTCAAATCATGGACTTAGTGGTTATAGCTATTATATGTGTAGGTCATGGAAGAGGAGAATTCATACCATCACTTTGAATAGTCATTCGGAGTGCCAACTGGGTCCCCAGCACAGATCCTGGACATCAAAACTCACTGTTTCCTGTATCATAACACTTCTTTATAGACTTCAGTCATTCAAAAAACTCAACAAATAGCTTGCTGTCTCACTTCAAATTTTGTAGTGTGCAAATATGGCTATGTTTTCATTGTGTGTTTAGCCCTGGACAAATCAGCTTTGACCAGGAAGGTGAAGTCATGTGGAAAAACAAACCAAAAACACTAGCAGCTGTGTGTTGAGGAAGAAAACCCTATGGATGAAGTGCAATTTTTAGGGAACAGAGACCAGTAAGATAAACCAATAAGTGTCCACTGTTTTGATGTTAAGGAGAACCCTGGTGAGGCAGTAATTAAGCAGTTAAGGGCTAATCAATCAGCAGTTCAAACCCACCATCTTCCCCAAGGAAGAGTTACGATGTGGCAGTCTGACCCCCTTAAGATTTACATTGATTACCACTACCAACTGATCTGAGAGGGATAGCATTAGGGGATGCTGGATCGCATTCTTAACGAGCTCTAATGGCAGAGTGGACTCCTCATTGATCTCCTAACCACAAGGAAAGTGGTTCTAACCTATCAGTTGGTCCATGTCAGAAATAGGAGTTTGTCTGCTCTGTCTGGTAAAGATATAAGCCTTGGAAAATCAAAGGGTGAAGTTCTATTCTATCTTGTAGGGTCTCTATGAGTCAGCTTCAACACAATGATAATGAGTTTGCTTTGGAATTTTGGGATAGAATAGGAGAAATATGTGCAACAAAGTTTAAACTTATTTTAAATGTTCAGTGGTATTGCTCAGAGAGAGATTCTTGGAACCCACAAGACTGTTGTCCTTCGGCACCTTCAGATCTGGAACTGAACTCACTCCCTTGGCTCAATCTTCAGCCAAACAATAGGTAGATCTATAAGGTAAAAAGTAACACTAATCAACTCTTTGAATCAAAAGGATATAATTTATTCAAAGATAAAGTTCAGAAGGGTCAGGAAAGAAGGGGGAATGGAAACAGGAAATACAAGGAGGAAGTGCGATAAGTGATATTACGTTGAGCAGATTGCAGTCAATATCATGAAGCAAAATATGTGTGAACTGTCAAATGGAAAACAGATGTATTCTGTAAACCTTCACCCAACTCACAATAAAGAGATTTTTTTTCAGCCTTGGAAACCTATGAGGCAATACTATTCTGTCCTATAGGGTACCACTGAGTTGAAATCAACCCAGTGGCAATGGGATATTGATGCTGATGCTTTCTGCCGATTCTAAAAAATAGGGTTATTAGCAATTATTGTGGAAATAGCATGAATGAGACTATGTAAATGGGGTTGGTTACAGATAAATTCTTGTAAATGTTAAAGGATAAGTGATTGAGGATGGACTTGCCCAAAAAGAGAAAATTATTGCAAGATTTTGTTCCAGGGATAAAATAAAAATAGGTTTCCTGTGGGTAAGACTTAAGCCTATAGATATGGAATTTAAGGAACTGGTATTCCATGATGGTCACCTTCCCGACACAATCACTCAAGACAAAAAGTGGGTGTATAAACAAATGTGGTGAAGAAAGCTTATGGAGCCTAACTATCAAAAGATAAAGAGTCTAGGGTTTTAAAGACTAGAAGGTTCACAAGTGGCCATCTAACTCAGAAGCAATAAAGCGCACATGAAAGAAGCACACCAGCCTGTGTGATCACAAGATGTAGAAGGGATCAGGTATCAGGCATCAAAGAACAAAAAAATCATATCATTGTGAATGAGGGGGGTACAGTTAGGGGATCCAAGATCTATCTGTAGGCAACTGGACAACCCCTTACAGAAGGGTCGCTGGGAGGAGATGAGCCAGTCAGGATGCAGTGTAGCAACGATGAAACATATAACTTTCCTCTCATTCCTAAATGCTACCGCGCCCACTATCATGATCCCAATTCTACCTTACAAACCTGGCTAGACCAGAGAATATACACTGGTCCATATAGGAACTGGAAACACAGGGAAACCAGGACAGATGAACCCTTTAGGACCAGTGCTGAGAGTAGCAATAACAGGAGGATGGAGGAAAGGTGGGGTAGAAAGAGGGATCTGATTACAAGGATCTACATATAACCTCCTCCATGAGGGAGGGACAACAAAAAAGTGGGTGAAGGTAGATGTCGGACAGTGTAAGATAGGACAGAATAATAATTTATAAATTATCAAGGGTCCATGAGGGAGGGGAAGGGGGAAGGAGGGGAAATGAGGAGCTACTACCAAGGGCTCAAGTAGAAAGCAAATGTTTTGAGAATGATGATGGCAACAAATGTACGCAGTGGATGTATGTATAGATTGTGATAAGAGTTGTAGGAGCCCCCAATAAAATGATTCTTTTTAAAAACCTCAAAGAGCAAAACACACTATGGTTTATTGTACATCAATGATACTTCAATAAAATTACATAAAAAAGGGGAAAAAGAAATGGAATTTAAGGTAAAGAAAGTATTCCCTTTGAGGACCATATTGCAAATATATATTTAGGCAGGAAATTAGATAAAGACATTTTAAGTCTGGGCTTCTATACCTGCCATCTGTCTGTTATGAAAAGTATAATTAGCAACTAGAATCTCTCATACAAAATCAACTCAATATGGTCTTTCTGGTCTGACCTCCGTGGTGTTCTACTCTGCTTTGATGGAGCTCATCATATCATGACTCTATAACAAGATTGAGGAGTTATTTACATTCTTATGTGGAAGGTAAATCTGTTTGGCCATTCTGTTAGACTAGTTCATTTTCTTTCCTACCATCCCATCTGCCATTTTAATTCAAAACAAGGCGAAAAGCATGTATGTGCCTTTTGAGGAAGGAGAAGATTTTGGTGTGGAAGAAATTCTCTTCTAGACTGCAAGGTAAGTATTTACCCCCTCTAGCCCTGTTGGAGGAGGGGAAAAGGAAGAGAGACAAGGCAAAGAGAACAACATAGTTAGTTTCATGCCTCCTTACTTGACCTGGGGATTGAGGGGAATATCAGTGACTATGGACCTGTTGTGCTCCCCATTTGGAAGCATGAAGAATAGAGGCTGCCAGGCAGAGCAGCCCTCTGGGAAGTCACTGAAGACAAACATATAGAGAGTGCCATCAAGTCTACTGTGATCCATGGAGACCTTATATGAAATGGAATGGAGTGCTGTCTGATCTTGCACCATTGTCACACATTCCTGGATGTTGAAGTCCATTGTTGCAGCGATTAGGTCAATCTGCCTCAATAAGGATCTTCCATGTCCCTCTATTTCATCAAATATGATGTCTTCCTCTAGCAATTGTCCACTGATAGTGTGTCCAAAACACATTAGTCAGTCAGTGTTCTCTTGTGATCCATAAGGTTTTCTTTCAGTAATTTTTGGAAGTGGACTAGCAGGCCCCTCTTCCTTGTCTGTCTTAGTCTAGAAGCTTCACTGAAACCTGTCCACCATGGGCAATCCTGCTGGTATTTGAAATTCTGGGAACAGAGCTTCCAGCACCATAACAATACACAAACCATTATAGTACAACCAACTGACAGATGAGTGGAGGATATCTATATATATGGAGAGAGAGAGAGTAAAACTGGCAATGCAGTCTGATTAGGCAGTATTCTGATAATCTGCTGCTAACAGAAAGTATCCCCACAAATAACATCTTAAAGTAATGATGATATCAATTTTGCTCACAAATCTGCAATCTGGGCAGAGCTCAGTGAGGACACTAGTTTTGGCTTCATCAAGCATTAGCTGGGGTAGCTCAAAGGACAGAGGCTGCAGCTCTCTTAAGACTCACTCCCTCACACGACTGATACTTCTATTGGTTGGAGCTCAAGAAGAACCCTATATGTGACATTTTCATTTGGCTTGGTCTTCCTTGCAACATCCTGACAGGGTCCCAATGGTGAACAACCCAATACGACCAGGTGGAAGTCACAGAGCAACACTTCTGCCATAGTCAAAGGCCTGCCAAGGTGCAAGGAAGAGGGAAAGCAGGCCCTGTTTCTGGAAAAATGAACACAAACTCATCTTGTAACAAGAGAATGTGCGATGTGCAACATTAGGACAGTCATCTTTGAAGGACACAACCTGCCATGAGCCAAGATACAGAGACAGATTTCTACGAAAGCGAAAGGGCAGGACTTAGACTTAAAGATAAAGCCACAGACTTCATAGGACAAGAGCAATAGGGAGACAAGCAAAGGAAAGCTCTAGGACGCAAGCCTAACATGGCTAAAGATAGGGACAATGTCAGGACTGAACTGGAAGCAAGCAGACACCTGTGCAAGGCAGAACCCGTGAAGTTGTGAGTGCCTTCAAAGCTAAGTCAAAGTACCTTGGGGCGTGAGAAGGGAAGGAGCAGGAGAAGGAATTAATGGGTAGGTTTATGGAATTTGTAAGTCTGGAGACAGAGCATCAGGAATAGCTGGGTTCTGGCACTCAGTTGATACCATCAGAGTTTGAACCTTTTCCTTTCAGAGCTGTTTCCTTTTGAGTTTCACGCAGGCTTCCTGATGACAGCTGTAGTTTTATCTAGAAGCTCAGGAATTCTATTAGAGAGAGGCTCTTTTCCTTTCTAATCATTGGTGGTACTATCAGGTAAGCATTGGATTGCTAACTGCAAGGTTGGCAGTGCTACCCTACCAGCTACCTCATAGGGAAAAAGATGGAACTTTCTGCTCACATAAATATTTACAGTCTGAGAAACCCCACAGGGACCTTCTATGATTCAAAATGGACTCATTGGCAATGAGGAAATTGTTTCTGGGGCATTTTTTAGGGTTAGATATCATTAACCTAGCATGAGTTTCATACTGAGTCTGACCCAGTCCCTTTGGACAGAGGAAAGTCATGCCCTGACTAGCCAGGCCTGGAGCTCGCAGATTGGGTCAATGCCAGCAGAAGCATGGAGATGGAGCATGGTGGAAGAGTGATCCCAAAGATACAAGCCATGTGCTGTGAGTGGAAGAAGGGCAAATGAATGCTGCATTAATTAACCAGTCATTGACAAAATGAGGTTGCATGACAAATGGCTCCAAAACCCAGCAGTTCAACAAACAGCCCAACCCTTTCCCTCCCACACACACAGTTCTTGAAATTCAGGATCAGGGAGATTAACTGGAACTTTGAACTTGGCACTTCAGGGCTTAGAAGAGGTGACAGTGCATGTAAAGGCCTTGGGGCAGGAGAGATCTTGGTGTGACTGAAAGCCCAGAAGAAGACTAATTTGGGGGAGGTGAGATAATAGGAATGGAGTTTTCAGTGAGCATTTCCTTGAGAGCCTTCAAGCAAAAGCGATTTTTCTATATTCATGTTTTAGAAGTAGATCTCCACCCATTGTGTAAAGCTTTGGGTATTGGATTGGTGTCGGTATGCAGGGAAAAAATAAATGGGCTTGTTATGGATTAGGAGCCTGTGGTAGTCACCTAATCTTGTGTCAAGTTAAGGATTAGGAGTGTAGGCGTGGAGTTTAGGCTGCCAATCTGGAGATAGTCAGTGAGATTTTTATGTGGGCATAGCCTCCTTCTGAGAACTCTGAGAAATCTGGTACTTCCTCCTTGGAGGTGGAAGACACCTCTCTCTCTCTCTCTCTCTCTCTCTCTCTCTCTCTCTCTCTCTCTCTCTCTCTCTCTCTCTCTCTCTCTCTTTCTCTCTCTCTCTGCTACTCCTTGGGAGACATTGCAGAAGGCAAGCCAAATGGATGCGACCAGACCTCTGAAGCCAAAGAAGCCTCAGAGAGATCGCAACCAGCACTGAGATGCTTACAATGCCACTGGATCCACAAGACTTTCCACCCATTGGCCTGTGATTATCCTGCATTCAGCATCACTGCACATGTTTTATGGGTCTGAAAAGGAATTTATAGATTGGTATCAGACATATGGGCTAATACCAGACTTATGGATTTGATGTGCACTGGGCTGGGACGTTTGCTTAATGTACAATTACTGTTTGATATAAAACTCTCTCTCTGGATTTATAAGGTAGAATTAGACCAGAACATGTACTCTGGTACAGAAAGGAGCTGGAAACACAGGGAATCCATGACAGATGATCCCTTCAGGACCAGTGGTGAGAGTGGCAATACCAGGAGGGTGGAGGGAAGGTGGGGTAGAAAGGGTGAATCGATTACAAGGATCTACATAAAATCTCTGCCCTGGGGGACGGACAACAGAAAAGTGGGGGAAGTGAGATGTTTGACGTGTAAGATATGACAAAATAATTTATATATTACCAAGGATTTATGAGGGAGGGGGAGGAGGATGGAAGTGGGGAAATGAGGAGCTGATACGAAGGGCTCAAGTAGAAAGCAAATGTTTTGAGAAGGATGAGGGCAACACATGTACAAATGTACTTGACACACAATGGGTGGATGGATGGATGGATGGATGGATGGATGGAATGACTGTGATAAGAGTTGTATGAGCCCCCAATAAAATTATCAAGGGTTCATAAGGAGGGGGGAGTGGGGAGGGAGGAGAAAAATGAGGAGCAGGTGCCAGGGGCTTATGTGGAGAGCAAATGTTTTGACAATGATGAGGGCAATGAATGTATAAATGTGCTTTATAATGGATGGATGGATGGATTGTGATAAGAGTTGTATAAATCCCTAATATAATGATTAAATAATAGGGAAATGATTTTTAAAAACCACCAACTCTCTCTCATACACATGAGTCTCCCTCGATTTTCCTCTAGCATACCCAGACTAATACACAGTTCGCCCCTGTCCTATAGGGCCGCTATGAGTTGTCATGGACTTGAGGGCAGTGGGTTTGTTAGGGCTTTGGAGTTCAGCAGGCCTTTGTTGGTGTGTTTGAGTCTATTTTTGTAGCTGTTGTTTGCAGGTCAGTGGCTCATCTTCCAGCACTCTATAGGACCATATTTTTTTGTGACCCATAGGCTTTCATTTGTTAATATTTGGAAGTAGATCACCAGGTCTTTCTTCCTAGTCTGCCTTAGGCTAGAGCAGTGGTTCTCAATCTGTGGGTTGTGACCCCTTTTGGGGTCCAGCGACCTTTTAACATGAGTCACCCGATTCATGGCAGTAGCAACATTAAAGTTATGAAGTAGCAAGGAAAATGATTTTATGGTTGGGGGTCACCACAACATGAGGAATTGTATTAAAGGAAGGTTGAGCACCACAGGGCTCGAGGTTCCACTGAAGCCTGCCCATCATTGCTGACCCTTCTGGGGTTTGTCATATCGGTGGCACAGCTTCCAATTTCACAGCAGCACTCTAGCTACCACTGCACCACGAACTGATAGGCAGGTGGTGGACTGTTCTTAAAAGCCACCTGATTTACGATGCTTTGTTTTGACAGCCCTGGAAAATGGATACAGAATCTAGTTTCATAGTCAATGCAAGACACACCTTGGGGCAGTAGGGATGGCATGAAGTGAATAGATTCAAAGTATATTTTAGGGAGAGGAAGGATGACAGTTAATGCCTGGGGGGTGTGCAAGAAGAAAGGAAGCAGAGACACCATTGATATTAAGTGCCTGAGTTAAGACAGGAATTTCCAGGGAAGCTGGTGGGTCATGATGGGAGAATTTCACACTCCCCGGGGACAGGGGGAGCATTGATTAGTTCATATGTCTGCGCATCTTCTCAGACAATAGAGGCTTTGTCATCCTCAAATGAAGCATGCAGTTGGAGCTCAGAGAGGGCATGCAGTGCAAATGAAGACTGGGTTGGTTGAGATGGGTGGACCAGGGCCACTAGTCAATTCTGAGGAGCTTCAGAAAACCTGCCCAGTGTCTCTTGGAGAGTGGGCATGTCTCATGGCCACAGAGGGCCTTTTAATGTTTCACCTCCCACTGCAGCAGCGAGAGGCTCTATCAGCTCATCCTGGAAAGGAAACATACTACCTGCCATCAGGTTCATTTCTTCAGAAAGGATGGAAGAATACAAATGAAAGACTACAGTTTGAAGGGGTCTTAGGCAGACTATCAGGCTCATTAAAGCTTCATTTATTAAAACTTCATTATTCAGAGACATTCTCCCAGTAGGATGTATGCTGGGGTGGGGGTGGGCATGAGGAGGAAGGCTTGGAGCAGGGTAGGGGAACAACCCCACACCCCCAAAAAATACCTTCCCAAGAAGCAATTCCAGTGGGCACAGATTAGAAAGAAGTTTCATCCTCTGGTCACTTGATGTTTGTCCCTCTCTTTTATCTGAATGCTCTTTCCACATTGCTCAGATGAATCATCAAATTTATATTAAAATGCAAGTTAGGAAGCATCATCCCCAACCAACCTTGTTCATCAAAATGGTAGTGCTCTCTCCGGGTACCCTGAGTTCAGTTTGTCAACAAGCTGAAGCAGTTGAGCTGGGGCTCTGTGAGGCCCAGGAGCATGAGTTCATTAATATCCGACCCATAATGCCTTGCTGGGTTTATGCCAACAAAGCCCTGTCACTCCTTACCATAGGATTTACTCACTCTTTGAAACAGGCATTTATTTACACACAGTTTGACCTCATGATGGTGTTCAGCAGATGTGGATCTTACTTATTTGCATTGTTCTGTGACAGTTGCAAAATTCGTTAGTGGCTCAGGGATCAATCCTCTGTGGACTGCCCCGAAGCTAGATGAAGCAAGCGGGTTCTCCCTGATTCATCCTCCCTCCTTAGCAATGCTTGCTAGTCAGGATAACATAGTGCCCATTAAAGAAACTGCCTGTGTCACTTTAAATTTGTGACCTGGGCGGGAGGGAGGGTCATGATCACAAGTGACAGAAACTGATGCTTGACTAACTTAGGGAAAAAGGCCTAATGGTGGATAAATGTTGGGAAGACAAGAAAATGTGGCAAATGCCTGGGCAATCTCAGGGCTGTGAAGCAGGTAATGGCGAAACACTCCTCCTGAGGCCAAAGCGTGCCCTCTGTAGTACATTAAATCACATTCACACACACCCATTCATGTTCACATGGGACCTGAGGCTATGGCCTTACTTGGAGAGGAGGTCTTGGCAGATGTGCTTAGATAAGTATTTCAAGAGCTCCATCTTTCTGGGTTTAGATTTCAGATGGATACTACATGCACTGATTGGTGTGTTCTTATAAGAAGGGGAGTGGGCACACAGAGACCCCGTGTGAAGACACTGGCAGAGATTGGATCAGTGCATCTATAAGCCAAGAAATATCAAGGATTAGCAGCAGTGACCAGAAGCAGAGAGAGGCTACTTTGATTCTCCTTCAGACCTCTCAGAAGGAATGAATCTTGCCCACACCTTAATTTTAACCCTTTGTCCTTCAGAAAAGTGAGAGAACAAATGCCTGCTGTTTAAGTCACTCGATTGGTAGCCAGTTGTTACAGCTACCCAAAAGAACCATTATGGATTGATCTGTAGCCCCCTCAAAATATGTGAGAAATTTGAACCTTGGTGGACATGATCCTGTTTGAAAAGAAGGGAGTTCTTTTGTAATATAAATGAGGCCGTATGGCCACTGGAGATCCCTTCATAGAGGGGTTTAGAAGAGGAGATGGGTCAGTCAGGGTGCGAGGTAGTACCGATGAAGAACACAGCTTTCCCCCAGATCCTGTATGCTTCCTCCCGCCAACTACCATGATCCAAATTCTACCTTGCAGGGCTGGATAGGGCAGAGGTTGTACACTGGTGCATATGGGGCCTGGAGGCACAGGGAATCCAGGGTGGATGATACCTTCAGGACCAAAGGTGTGAGGGGCGATGCTGGGAGAGTGGAGGGTGAGTGGGTTGGAAAGGGGGAACTGATTACGAGGATCCACATGTGACCTCCTCCCTGGGAGATGGACAGCAGAGAAGGGGGGGAAGGGAGACTCGGGATAGAGCAAGATATGACAAAATAACAATGTATAAATTACCAAGGGTACATGAGGGAGGGGGGAGCGGGGAGGGAGTGGAAAAAAAAAAGAGGACCTGATGCAAAGTGCATAAGTGGAGAGCAAATGCTTTGAGAATGATTGGGGCAGGGAATGTGCGGATGTGCTTTATATAATTGATGTATGTATATGTATGGATTGTGATAAGAGTTGTATGAGCCCCTAATAAAATGTAAAAAAAAAGAAAATGATTAAGGCAAAGAATGTACAGATGTGCTTTATACAATTGATATATGTATATGTATGGATTGTGATAAGAGTTGTATGAGTCCCTAATAAAATGTTTAAAAAAATGAGGCCATATGAGAATAGGCTTGAGCCTAAACCTAAACACTTCTGAGTTAAAGGCCAGGATAGACCCAGTAACACACAGTACGGGGAGAAAGATAGCGAGGAATGCCAAGGAACTTTCTGGTATCCACAAAGAAGGACCCTGACCTAGAGTCGCACCCCAAATTTGAACCTGTAAGCTCCAAAGCAGGGGGAAAAGTGTTTTAAGGCTACTGACTTGTTGGGTAATTTTTGGTTAAGGAGATTAAGACAGAAACTTAAGACATCCTCCAATCCTTCCTCTGGCTTCGTTCCATTTTTCTCACATTCAAGAGTCCTCCTAGAGGATTCAGTCAGGTTGTTGTTGTTGTTGTTGTTCAGTGTCATAGTGAGGGTTTGGATTCATTGTGACCATACATACAACATAATCATACACTGCCCGGTCCTGTACCATTCTCACAGTTGTTCTTAAGTTTGAGCCCATTGTTGCAGCCACTGTGTCAATCCCATTTGTTGAGGGCTTTCCTCTTTTTCATTGCCCCTCTACTTTCCAGAACACGATGTCCTGCTCCAGGGACTGATCTCTCCGGACAACATGTCAATGTTAAGGCGAAGTCTCATTATCCTTGCCCTGAGGAACATTCTGGCTGTACTTCATCCAAGTTAGATGGGTTTGTTCTTTTGGCAGTCCATGGTACATTCATTACTCTTTTACATCACTACTAATCAAATATATCTATTCTTCTTTGGTCTTCCTTATTCAGTGTTCAACTTTCACATGAATATGAGACAGTTGAAAATACCATGGCCTGGGTCAACCCGCCCCAGTCCTCAAAGTAATCTCTTGCTTTTCAACACTTTAAAGAGGTCTCGTGTAGCAGATTTGACTAGTGAAATGTGTCATTTGTTCTCTTCTCTGCTGCTTCCATGAGAATTGATTGTGGATTCAAGCAAGACAAAATCCTTGACAATTTCGATCTTTCCGCCATTGATCATGATGTTATCAATAGGTCCAGTTGTGAGGGTCTGGGCTTTCTTTACATTGAGTCATAATCCAAACTGAAGGCTTTAATCAATCCTTCATCTTCATCAGCAAGTGAATCAAGTCCTTCTCATTTTCAGCAAAATTGTGTCATCTGTATAATGCAGGTTGTTAATAGGCCTTCCTCCAACCTAATGCTCCATCAGGCACTGCCCCTTAATGAGTTTAGGTCATGAAGGATAGTCCTCCATAGGCACATTGATTATTACACTACCACCCTCACATAATAAATTCAGAGAGAGAAAATTTCCCCAAAGCAATGGAAAGCTTACTAGAGAAGTGGAGGGTGCTAAAAGCCAAAGGTGACACAAACCGGAAATCAATACTAGTTTTCAATACCTGCAGTCATCTAATAGTTCACTGCACTATCTAAGGAAAGGTGAGGAGAACTGGGGCAATTCCATTAAAAAAAGACAATGCAGGGTATATAAGTCCGTCATTCCTCTGGAGAAGAAAAACACATAGTTGGGTTGTAGAGCTTTGTTTGCTAATCAACCGAATGTAGTTGTAAGGCAGGGGTGTGCGTGTACGCGTGTGTGTGTGTGCGTGCGTGTGTGTGTGTGTTGAAGGGAGGGGCTTGCCTTTCTATTTCATAGCCAGGAGAAAGATGAGCCTCTTCCCATATCTTTTGCTCTGTGGCAAGTTACTGATCTACAAGGAACTTTTATTTGACAAGGACATTGCCGAGAAAAAAACGGGAAGCTTGTGTTCATCTCTGCTGAGAGGTGGAGTCAAAGAGATGGGCTTTATGACAGACACCCTGATCGTGCAACCAAACTATGAAATGGCCTCATACATTCAACACACATTTGCTGCACCTCCCCAGTGTGCTGCCCAGATATTACCAGGCAGAGTGTTTTATGGGCAGCATTTTAGAGTTAGGCAGGCAGAGGGAGTGTCTTTGTGGGTGTTGCCTTTACCAGTCCTTGGATTGTTCTGGGACAGGCATGCCTTTTTCCTCTAAAGTAACTGATCGCGTGTAAAGAAGGAGTCTCCTCAGTAAGACGGGTTGAACCAAACCCAACCTATGACAATCATCTCAATTGGAACACATAGCGACCCTATACAAATACCCGTAGGGTTTCCAAGTTTGTAACTCTTTTGGGGGGTCAACTACCATATCCTTCTCTTGCAGAACCACTACAGAGTTGAGCGTTGTGTTTTCTGGGTACCAAGTATGTCCACTTCTATATCTGGCCTAGGGTGTTTTCTCCAAGTTGATAGGAGGTGCAAATCAGTTACTAGGGGTTTGGCAGAGTCAGTATGGAAACTGGGAGGGTGTGTGAAATTTGAACCAGAGTAGAACAATTCCAAGACACTTCCTAGGGATTCCTGGCATATAATATGCAAATGATAGTCAAGATATATAACTGTGTCTCTGTTCTTGGTTCTGTCAGTACCTGGTGTGGCCACAAAGGAGAAACCTGGTCTCCTGCTATTTTGAGCATCTAGTGTGAATGACAGGAGATAAGTCACATGCTAACGAACCCTGGTGGTGTAGTAGTTAAGCACCATGGTGCCCGGCTATCAAAGCATATAGCGTCTGGGGTCTTAAAGGCTGGAAGATAAACAGGGGGCCATGTAGCTAAGAAACAACAAAGTCCACATGGAAAAAGCACACCAGCCTACACCAACATGATCGCTGAAGACAAAGCGGGTGCATAAGCACATGTGAGCATGTTTTCTTGATGTGCACTCACCCTTTATATACAACTCTCTTATACATACGTGTTTCTGTGGATTTGTTTCTCGAATGCACCCAGACTAACATAAGCAGCGTGGAACGCATTTAAGAAGCCTAGACAAGGGCAGGGCAGGATATTCGGAGGGACTGGATCCAGAATTTGAGAGGAAGGAGCCCTGGTGGCAAAACGGGCTGCTAGCTCGCTGTCCCAGGGGGGACAATGAGACTGCTGGCTCCCATGAAAATTTACAGTCTTGAAAACTCCATATAGGGTCACTGTGGTTGGAATCCACTGGACGGCAGTGACCTTTTGGGATTGAAGGTGGAAGCCACCAATGACTTCCTGCCATTGAGCCAAGGAGCCTCAGGAGAGTGTGTGAACTTCTGGAATGCAGTGAACAACCTCTACACATCTGCTTTTCGTGCTGCCCAAGTCATGCCCTTGGCCTTTGCTTAAACATATTCATCCAGAAGTGAACCATCACAGCTGCTCCCTCGGGAAGCTGGGGGCTGAGCTCTCTGGTTCCACTCTGTCAGCATTTCTGGTCCGGGTACCTCCCCTCTTCCCCGGCACAGGCAATGTGCTTTTGGAAGCAGTGCTCCCTGGGTAGTGGGTGTGATTTGCCTCCTCTGGCCTAACATGATGAATGCTGAACTTTACCTAGCCCAGGGGAAAACTTATTATTTAAAGTAAGCTTTAGACAGAATCTTTAGAAAGAGAAATGGTTAACTTTATGTACACAATTACTCCCCAACACATAGGCTCAACCTCATAGGCTGTGGATGACCTTGAGCAGGTGCTCAGTCACAATGGTTTTCTATCAGGATTGAGAGTTCAGCTCTCTCAACTCTCCAACTGGTTATTAGCACCATAGTCTCGTTTCTATTTTTGTATTTACTTTGTTTTTAGGGGAAAAGACTCCCAATCCAACTATATTTTATTAGGAACTCCTTTGCTAAGTTTTACACAAGAAAAAGGCACAAACTGCTGTTCTGGATGAAGGAGAGCATCCGCATGAGGCCACAATGGTGTTGGAAGGACCCACAGCCACAGTGACTTAAATAAAATGACACCCATTCTGTCCTGCTGACTCTGACTCATAGTGACTCTGTGTAGGGATCCTGAAGTTGCTACCTTTACAGGAAGCAATAACCTCATCTTTCTCCTGTGGAATGACTAGTGGCTTTGAACCAGCGACCTTGCTCTTAATAGTCCAACACTATCCAGCATTACCACCTGGGCTCCTGAAAACTTAAATAAGACATAGAAAACAAACAACTTTGTCACAAAATTGTGACTGAAGACAGATCAATTCCTGGAGTTTCAGGAGGGCCTGTGAGAGCATGAGCGGGACCTTCATTGGGATGTGCACACTACCGTATATCGTTGAGTGTGGCCCGGGGAGTGGACGCAAGCACACTGCCTGAGGGACAAGCTTTCCACTGCCAGTCAGAGTAGGAAAGAACTCAATGGCGGCTGAATCTGTGGCCCCTCAAAATGGATGTAGGGTCTCCACATAGACTCTCACTGTGAGCCACAGCCTATTGCTCAAAATTTAAGCTCAAATACGACTTAAACGCCAAACATTCTGTTTCCTTAAAATAGGGTACTGCCAGGATCAGCTAGAAGTCTGCATGACCTATCAGATCTCAACGCCGATCTCAAATCACTTCACATGATCCATTCTACCAGTCATGTCAAGGACAACTAGAGGTCTGCATGAGCGAGCCCAAATCGCCTCCTCACTTACCCATTCCAGAGGCTGTGCCTGTATAACCTATCGACTAACACATTCCCATATGCCGTGGTTATGAAACCAACCATCATGCTGGAATAAGGACCAATCACGATGCAAGGGTCAGGATCAATGGGAAAGCAAAATAGGGGCTGAGGGGAGCCAAGAGGGGTCGCTTCACTCAATTCCTAAACCTGATCTAATGTCACTAGACTGGGGTCTTCCTCACATCTCAAGGGCACCCGATTCATGATTGAAGTGAATTGTGCTTATTCAATCTTTGTTCTGCTTGCTGTCCTGCTGTGCTGGCATCCTCTTCTTGCTTTTTTGTGCATGGCTCCCTCTGTTGTGGTGACAAATGGCTTGAGAGGGATTTGACATAGGGAGAAAGCCCACCCACATCAACTGTCACCAGAAGCAGACACTAAGTCCATTTCTCTCACCTCACAGAACTATGCACACCAGACACTGGTAGGGCTGCCTGGGAGGGGAACCCTTAGTGCAGTGGTTCTCAACCTGTGGGTTGCGACCCCTTTGGGAGTCATATGACCCTTTCACAGGGCTCACCCAATTCATAACTGTAGCAAAATTACAGTGATGAAGTAGCAAGAAAATCATTTAATGGTTGGGGGAGGGGGGCATCACCACAACAAGAGGACCTGTATTAGGAAGGTTGAGAACCACTGCCTGAGTGTGTTTAGGATTTTGCTGCCCTCAAGGTCATCAGACATTCCTGAAGGCAGAGCCACTGCAGGAAGCCCTTCTGGGAAATGCCCTGAAGACAGGTCTCAACCAACTCCACCCTCACCCTCTGAGATCCTAATCATAGGACGCATGGAAATGCTCCCTGCCACTTCGAAGGCTGTAAGTCCATGGGAGCAGAAAGCCTCCTCTTTCTCCCTTGGAGTGGTGGCTGGTGAGTTCAAACTGCTCACTTTCTGGCTAACATAACCCACAGACCAGCTCCCCCTGAGCTCAGTTTGGTTTGCCGCACAGCACACATTGTTTGGAACCTTCTGAAATAGCTATGCACATGTGCAGGTTGGGGGGATTTCGCACAAGATGCAGTTTTCCACCCTCTCTTGGCAAAAATAATTTTTGCAAAAGGCTTGTATTCTCTTCTGGATCTGAATAGCAGCTACTCTCATGAAGTCATAGCACATACATTCATGCTACAGTCCTCCCAACTCCCTAATATCTTACGCCGAGTCTGCTCCATGCTTTTCTGTGTCCTACATGGCAGCTGTAGGCACCCAAGGCATGGGCTCTGCAGCCTGGGTCCAAATCTCTCCTTCCCACTTCCTCACTGTGTGGTCCTAGGCTCATGACTTTATCATTCTGTGCCACTGATTTTTCATCTGTAAAAGGAGGCCAAATAGAGTCCACACATAGGCTTGTTAAGTGGAATAATTGAATTATTATACACAAAAAGCTTAGAACGGTGCTTGGCATCTTGCAAATACTATTAGGTGGTTTAGCATAGGGACTGGGTCATCCATTACATATGCTCAGGTTCAAACTTCCGGCCAGGAAGGGGTGGTACACCTAGGTGGGCATTACACCTGGATTGGCCCATCTGGGCCAGGTGAATTCAATCCAGCCATTGGGGTTGACCATGACCGTCAACCATGCCTCCCTATGGAGGAATTGAAAAGGCAGGATCTTGACCGCTCCGATGTCTCCCTTCACCCACTTTTCTGTTGTCCGTCCCCCAGAGAGGAGGTCACATGTAGATACTTGTAATCAGTTCCCTCTTTCCAATCCACCCTCCCACAACCCTCTCAGTATCACCACTCACAAATTATCAAGGTTTCTTGAGGGATGGGGGAGCGGGGAGGGAGGGGAGAAATGAGGACTTGATGCCAGGGGCTTAAGTGGAGAGCAAATGTTTTGAGAATAATGAGGGCAATGAATGTACAAATGTGCTTTACACAATTGATGTATATATGGATTATGATAAGAGTTGTATGAGCCCCTAATAAAACGATTTTTAAAAAAAGAAAAAAAGGCAGGATCCCGGAGCCCACTGAGTGACTTTCTCTCCAGCAGCTTCTAGGTAGGGTGTGCCCCGTGAGGGGCCCCGAGGTGCCTGTGTAAACCTGAAACTTCTTCTCTCAAAAAACCCACTTGGATCACAATCCAGGCTTCGAATTGAATTCTTTCTCGCGCGAAGCCAAGGCCTGAGGTATATCTCTCCCAGGAGAGATCTAACAATAGTATCTCTTATTATAGCATTAGGAGCCCAGGTGGTGTAGTGGACTGTGCATTAAGCTGCTAATCGCAAGGTCGGGGGTTTGAACTGACTAGCCCGTCCGTGGGAGAAATATGAGGTTGTCTATTTCTGTAAGGCAGTGGTTCTCAACCTTCATAATGCCCCCACCCTTTAATACAGTTCATGTTGTGGTCACCTGCAACCACAAAATTATTTTCATTGCTACTTCATAACTGTAATTTTGCTATTGTTATGAAATGGTTGACCCCTGTGAAAGGGTTATTTGATCCCCAGAGGGGTCGCGACCCACAGGTTGAGAACCGCTACTGTAAGGATTTAAAGTCTCAAAACCCCAAAGGGGCAGTTCTTTGTGCTATTGGGCCGGTATGAGTGGGAGTCAATAAAATGGTAGTTAGGTTTTTTTCTGCATCAGTATCAGATTCTGGTGGCAATCTTAGTCATCACGCATTGTGGTCTGGTTTGAACTCTGGTAGATCTGTGGGAAATGACTGCCCTGGTTTGAGGTGAGGGCCACGGTGCTTCAGTGGTAGATCTCTCATCGTCTTCCAGCGGGAAGACCCGGGTTCGATTTGCAGCCAATGTGCCCCAGACTGTCAGTGAAAGTTTGTGTGTTGCTATGACACTGAGCAGGCTTCAGGGATGTTTCCAGACTGAAATAGAATAAGGACGAAAGACCTGATTATCTCCATCCACACATCGACCTATGGCCCTCCACGGTTGGCTTCCCTTCCCAGCCCTGGTGATAGCACCGACTGGCATAGTTTGCTCCGCTTCCCATGAGGTGTCCATGAGAGGCTGACTTGACAACCACGGTCAAGATCAACAGCTTGAACTCCTTTCTGGGTCTACAGAAACAAGAACAACCTTCTGAAAGGAGGTAGCATTGCTATTTGGGACTGGGAGAATGCCTTTGTGACAAGGATTGTGCTCTGGATCCCAAAGGCGACTTTTAAACACAGCCACATAGCAACTCCGGAAATTGCCATAGCAGAAGCCAGGTTTAAAAAAAAAAAAAAAAGTTCTACTGGCTTGCTCAAAGGAGGCCAGAGTTGGATGGGGGTGGGGTGGGGTGGGAGACTCCTCTAAAAATGAACAAATTTGTTTGCTTACATATTTGTCATGTCTTTTGGGCCTGAAAGAAAGGGGGGGAAAAGCAGACGAGAGGAGGAAACGGCGACTGACAGTCATCTTGTTGGTATTCCCACAGCATCCCCTCCTTAGGCACTTGCTGCCATCTCATCCAACTCCACTCAGTATATTTTCACCCAGCAATGATGCAGAAATGTCTGTGTACTCCAGTGTTATTGTAGTCGGGCAGCGTTTACGGGTTTGACTTTCAACTCAGCATGGCAGGACGTCTAGAAGCAATTATAACCAGCACCTGCTCTGTCTGTGCGGTGGGCAGGCAGTGACGGATCCCCAGCTTCCAGAACACTAGTGCCCCCTCCCAGCTCAGGATAATGACGGTGACACTCGGCCTCCTTGTTGTCTGGGGGAGCTCTAGGAGCTCTCCTCTGAAACCTCATATTATTGGCATTTCTTTGAGTGAACACATCAAATTAGTGACTGTAAAGGAAGGTGTAGGAGATGATTATTGGTGACAAGACAAGCCTCAACCACTTCCAGAGAGCATGTCTCCTAAGTGCAAAGTATGGAGAGGGAGGAAACAATTGACCACAAATGGAACAGGCTCTGAGTCTCGCCACACAATGTATGTGCATGGTCACTGAGGCGTCAACATTATGGCTGGAGGACGGATATGGTTTGTGCAGCCGTGATTGCCATCCAGAACGTGCCGTGCTATTGTGAAAAACGATTTTTTTATTCTGAGCAAATCTCTGCTTCCACTTGCTTTAATGCTTCGCCAGAGAGCCAGGGACTCTGGGAGGGGTGGGGACGCACAGGGCTGGGCTGACCTCAGGAACTCATGTGTAAAGGGCTTTTTCTCACTTGGAAGCAGGCTGGGTTCACAGCTGTTCTTTCTGGTAAAGCTTGTTTCTGAACCTTGCCACGTCTGAGTCCGAAGAGGGAAATGAAGGTGACAAATGCTGCGAGGAGCCCTGGGCACATCTTGGCTATGGTCCTGCTTAAGTCTGTTTCATTTGAATCCCAGTTTTACCTTTCCTCCTTTCTGGGTTCCGAAGCATCAGATGGGTGCCAAACGCTTCCACGGACAACTAAAGCTGAACAAGGTGCAGGCAGATGAAGAGCAACGGGAGGTTGGTGTTTGGGAGAATGAATACTTGGGCTTCCTAGGCCAGTCCAGCTGGTGGTTAGAGCCCTGTTTCAGATTCCACTGAAATCTCCTAGTGTCCAAGGACCAAGTGGCTCCTAAGTCCAGAATTTCTGTTACATGTCTCACCAAGGAGAAGCTGGGCCAAAATGCATTGAAGAATAAAGCAGGAGCTTGGCTTGTGAATCCACTCTCTGATTCTGAAATTTCAAAGGCTCCGTGCACAGACATTTCAACACTGAAAGCACAGCAGGGAAAATCAAAGACTTGGGCTTCCTCCTTGCCCCTCTTTTAGGGCTTTTATGGTTTTCCAAGGCGCCTCCCAGAGCCGAGTGTTGTATAGGTCATGTTTAAAAATGTCGTAGTTCTGAGGGACTTGCTGTTCTGCTTTCTTTTGCAAGGAGACCCGGTTTCTTGTCTTGTGGCCAAACACAGAGCACAGATGTCTGTGGGCCCCCTCCCTTTCCCCTGACCTTTGCTCTCTTCTCTGGATACCCTACTGACCTGTTCTCCCTTACAAGATCTGAACTGCTCACACACTTCGTTAAATTCTCATCCTAGCGAGAAGCATCCGAGCATCTTATTAGAGCCTGTATGAGTTCTGTTCTGGATGCCTATTTGTGTAACTTCAGGTCTCTGGCATGGAAACGTCCCATGCCCACAGACCCACACAGGTAATATAAACTCCAACAGTAGTTTAAGGTTTAAGGTGGTCACAGGGAACACTGGGGCCCGTGTCTCCTGGTGAACCCCTCAGGCTGTCTAAAGGGGCTAGTTCCATCTCAATGTAGCCATGCAGGAATGTAGACCGGTTAGGTAGCAAGACAAGGGGTTGTTCCTCTCCATGCTTAGGGGGCCCCCTACAGGAGGTTGGAAGCCAATGCGGGCTAAGCCCAAGCCAGGAGAGCTTAATTGATGCCTCCCAGCTGAAAGCCCTTACAAGGCTGGAATCTGGAGACCACCGCCCCTTCCCTTCAGCTGCTTCTCTGCCTTCCACTCAGCAGGGCTGAGTGTGCAGTGTCATGAGGGTGCCCGTGTTCAGTTTAGTGTAACGCCGGAACCTTCTTCTCTCATGTCTATAAACCCACTCGGATTACCACCCAGGCTTTGGTGTGAATTTCTTTCCAGTGTGTAGCCAAGGACCGAGACATTTCCCACCCGAGAAACCTAACAGACCCAGACTTACAATAAACCCATATTTGTATTTATAAGGCAAGAGGTGACCAGGTCTAGACAATAATGGTGAAGAGGGCCCTGGGTTTGAGAAAGATTCTGAAGTAGAATCCATAACCCTTAGAAATGTATTGGCCTTAGGGGAGGGGCAAAGAGGGCTGGATTGAGAAAGTCTCTGGCATCCAGTTCTGACTTGACTTCTGGATCCTGAATCCTTCAGGGCCATGACCTTGCCCTCCAGCCAGACCTTCCAATAGCCATCTTCTTAGAGCCTTGTTAAGTTCTCATAATACATTACACCTGCCATCCTGTGAGCAGCTACCAAACCCAGGCACTTTTTTCAAAGACAAGCTCACTCTCTCTACCCCTAAGAGCAGGTAGTTTGGGGATGATGGATATGAGATACCACAGAAGACAAATTTGTTATCTTCCATGGTGCACAGAACATGCTGTCACAACCAGGACTCGTGACAATCCCTCAGTTTCCTAAATTGCTTCACTGCTACTTTTAATTAAGCCTCATTAGATTGTCATATCTTGATAAGAGGGATGACCCTGAACTAGATGCATAAATTAAAGCTATCCTCATCCTGTGCTTTTATATGAATGTGTTAATTATTTTTGTGATTAGGGAGAATAATGGAGGGATGGAGCAATACCAAACGGAGTTTGAGAAAGTGTTGGTGTTTGCTGCGGCAAACGTGGTGCGTGTCAGACACAATCCGTCACCCAGTGAGTCTGCCATTAACACCAAGGGACAAAGGTAGGATTCCCTGTAATTAATAACCTTCCTCCCAGATGCTAATGGAGACCCAGCAGGACCCACTGTTGTGTTGTCGCAGTTGTACACGGGCCCTTAGAGGAGACAGAGCTGGTGTTTGAAACGAGTCTTGTTGGCCCCCGGTTGGCTCACACACTTGTTTTTTAAATGGCATAATCACTAACATTTAAACACAGGGTGATGTCACGTAACAATCTGCAGCTTCTGAGAAATGGAGAGGCCCGACTTTGCTGGTTGACAGTGCAGAGGGACTGGGGGAGCAGTCAGATATGGTGATCAGAGTTTGGAATCCTTGCTTTCCAAGTACATGTGTCGAGTTCAAGGGTTCAGAAATTTAGGAGGGAAGTTCCAGAAGACAAGTTTGTGTGGTCGATAATAAACCAATATAGGGGTTGAGATTTCAATCTGTTGGCTATTTATTTTGTGCTTGGTAGCCAACCAGCCCAGAATTCCTGACCTCGCCGACCTGTGAAACAAGGACCATTCCAGAATGAAATAGAAGCAAGCACGGAAGTGAGGGCATCCATTACCCCGAATGCATAAGGGTCAGGAACTAAGTGCTTTCTGTAGAACAGCTCCAGAAGGCAGACCTTTGGCTGGAAAACCTGTTAGGGAGCTAGCATAGGGACTGGCAGGCCTATTACACATGCTCAGAGGTCCGAGCTACCGGCTCATGAAGCAGTGGCTCACTGCATGCTCAGCAGTTCAGGTTTCCAGCCAGGAGGGGGAGCTATGCCTGGGTGGGGCTGTACCTGCATTGGCTCACCTAGGCCAGGTGAATTCAATTCAACAATTCAGCCAATGGGGTCGACCCACGTCATCGACCACGCCTCCCTAACCGCTCATAAAACTCACGGGGATCCCAAACCAGGCCTCGCCGTGAGCTGTTTCTCGCGTGGAGCCATGGACCGAGGCACACCTGTCCCCGGAGAGGTCGAAAAGAAGCGGTGCTGTGTGATTTGGAGCTATGAGGTAAGCCGGCCCCAGGAGTGGGCCCTCCCATGTTGGTCTCACGGATTGGGGGCCCCTCTGGGCTCCTTTAACCTCACCACCCTCGGGAGAATTGTTGGGTTGAATTCACGGTGTCCGTCTTTGCGCCGTTTCTTGCTGGTGTCCGTCTTTGCGCCGTTTCTTGCTGGTGTCCGTCTTTGCGCCGTTTCTTGCTGGTGTGCGGGACTTGACGTGCCTGCTTTCCCAGGAACTCGCCTGCCTTCCCGGGCTGCATTTGTGAGGGGGCTGGGACGCTGCTGCCTGGAGGCTGGGAGGATTTTGACTCCAAAAGCCTTCTCGAGGCTCAGTGTATAAGGTTTATTTGGACGTGAAAATGGAATCAAAGATGCAATTAACGAAGTTTTAGAAGCAGGCTTTATTGAGAAGCTTGCGGGCAGGTTCAGCAACTCAGGGTGTTGAGCTATTGAAGCCGCGCAGGGGGAAAAAATCCTGGCAGCGTTTTTATGCCCACTGCTGGCAGGCACAGCTGCGGAGGATCAAAGCTGGGGAGGATCTGCGCACACAGGTGCTTCAGAAGGGAGAAGGTCGTTAATCTTACCTATATGTCAGGGACGCGTGGAGTGACCATATCTTCAGAAAACATTCTGGCTTTGTGACGAGCTGGTTCCAGGAATTTGGGGTTGAGCTGGGGAGGGGAGGTCGGTTAGGGGTCAGCCTTGAGAGCTAAGATGGAGGTGCAGGACTCAAAATGGAGTCTGTTGTGCCAAGACTGGGAAACAGTGTTGTGCCGCGGCTCCGGCAAACAGCAGGCCTGGGGGCGCCTGCGTCCACCCTGTTGGTTTGGGCAGGACTCTGGCTGGGTGGCCGGCTCCAGGCTGGCTTTCGGCTAGGCCGCAACCTGGGGCCTCCATTTTCCCAGCCACGTGACTCCACTCACAGGCAGAATGGCACCACCTGTGTCTGTTGTAGCTACACTCCATTCCCAGACAGCAAACCGCCCAGACTGCCGGAAAGTTCAGTAGAACAAGTTTCATTTCCTGCTCAGGGACCAGACCATCAGCTCTCTTGAGGGGAGACTGAGCGGCCCCCCAGTCTAATTTTCCAAAGGTTTTTATACTTTTGCAATGTGCAGGTGTGCAAGCAGGCAGAGCTCAGAAGCGGGGTATTGTGGTTAGCCATTCTTAGTTGAACCAAAACTGCTCTGGTCGTTCTCGAAAGCCTTCTGAACATCCATTTCCTTCTGTACGTTCCCTTGGGCTATGTCTGCACAGCCTAACTCCCTAGTATCAGCTAGTTCATTGGCAGTTCATAGCTAGTTTATTTACCATTCATAATGGCTTCTGAAAGCTCAAAATGACTTCTCTTGTCAAGGCTACTTAAGCTTTGCCCAGAGCTGCTATATACTCTCCTGTTCTTAGCCAAGTTCAAATCATTGAATCTTCGGTAGCCAGCCCAGTGTATGGTGGGCTCAGCACTAAGAGTTTTGTGGCTTGTACTTTCTGTGTAAGGAATGCCACTAGCTTATTGGTTATTACTGGGCCAAATGTGAGGCTTAGCAGGAGGAGGATTAGGGGCCGGCTAGGGCCGTTCATAGGGTAGTTAGCCAGGCTGACCAATTAAGTAGCTTTTCAAACCAATTGGTTCCTCCATTTCTTTTCTTGACTCTTTGTTCTAATCCTTTCCTAACCAGGGCTCATCTATCTTTATTGATTCCCGAATGCTTTGCATAGAATTAGTTTCTCCCAATGCTGTGCACAGCATTCCTTGTTTCCAAAAGAGCAAGTCAAGCCCTCGGCAGGTTTACAACACAACTGCTACAAGGGAGTCTAGGGATCTTTCTAAATGGGAGACAGGTTTTTTTTAATCCCTGTAGATCTAAAGCAATTTGCTGACTAAGAGTCTGATAGTTTAAGTTTCCTTGTATTAAAGCAACTGACCCGACTGCAGCTAATCCCATAATCCCAAGCCCTGTTACCAGTGGGACCAATACTGGGGCTCTTTGAACTCATCCGGAAATTCCAAAGTTATCCCTACACCTCCTTCACCAGAACACAGGTACACTTGAGGAGTAACATGCACTAGCACACAAATACCCGGGGAAAAGAGACAGGGTGTTCATCCTGTGGAACAAGTAAAGCAAGTACTCATTGGAGCAGATAACAAATTAGGATCAACATTTGGTTCAATGGGAACAGCTTGAAGGCAAAAATCTCGATATCTTGATATATTAAAGGGATACTTAGATGAATAAAAACACAGTCTTGCCCTTGCAAATCTTTTAAAGTGAGCTTAGACTTGAGTCCATACTAACATCACCTATAGACTGCTGCTTCGTGTAATCCTTTTTACTAACATTTCTAATTGGATTACACTCTGTACCAATAGTGCTATTTGTACCTGTGCCTACATAGTAAGGGGAAGCAGCATTCAGACAAAGCCAACAATCAGCTGTGAGGTGAGGATTTGAGTTCATAAATTGGAATACAGCATCCCGAGAATCAAACACAGAACCTTGAGGTGGCTCCTGAATGAGAAGGGCCCTGTGAGTTGGGCTGGCAGTGAACGGGAAAGTTACTGGAGAGTCTGGAGGGTGCGGCAAAGGAATCTTAATGACACCAGCTGTGGCTCTTCAGGATTTATCCCGAGGTTTGGGCCTTTGTACGGATGGCAGGTTGCCATATTTTACTTTGCTGGATAGAAAAGGTTTCCCTGGGTCTCTATCATTTACATAATGTTGAATTCCCCATGTTTTCCCGGTGAACCCAATAACGCTTGAATCCAATTCTTATTGGGTTTTATTTGGAAACCATACACGTAGTGGGATCAAACCCTTCCGACTTGAGTCTCATTCTTGTAAAAATAATAGGGTCATCTTTAATAAGTTTCCACCCTGAAAATGATGGTTTCACAACCCCAAGCTGCGCAATGGTAATGTCCCTCCCCTTGGCAGTTAGGGAGTCCATGAGCCGGGCATATATAGACATGGTTTGTTTGGAGCCTTCTTTCTATAGAGGGTATTCCGCACCAATAGGATGGGATTCGAGTATAGGTCCCATTGTGCCCTTTACCTTTAAAGGATCCAGAATGCCAATTCTTTCCTAGCAAATCAAACAAATCAAAATGAAAACAGGGGGTCATACCCAGTATAAGAGGTTACATATTCACTGCTGGAGGTTAGAATAGCAGTCCACAGATGTGTTTGTGCTTGGGGGAAACACTGGGTGTTGTCAGCAATACTCAGAGAAAAACAATTAAGTTCTGTAAAGCCTTAATTTTGAGGGATTTTCCGTCTTTCTGGGTGTCCATCTTTCCAGGATATGCTCAGGGAGGGCTTTTTTTTTTACTTATGACTGAGGAATCCACGGCCCCCTCCCCACTATTTTAACTGCAGTTGGTGTAAGTATCACTTGGTATGGGCCAGTCCACCTAGGTTCTAAGGTGTCAGGTTGGTGCTTCTTTACCCATGTCCAGTTTCCTGGTTGCACGTTGTTGGCTGCCTGTTCCCTTTCCCTTGGTTAGGCCCAAAATGAAGGTGTCAGAGCAGATGATTTGTCTCTCACCTGTTGCACAGCCTGCAGGCACTCGATGAGGGAATGATTAGTGACTTCCATTATTTCTACTTCCTTCAATCTTGGGAGGATTTGGGGAAGGTCTGCCAAACATAAATTCAAATGGGGACATGCTATTCACATAGGGAGCGCATCAGACTTGAAGTAGGGCAAAAGGTAAAGTAAGGATCAACCCAGTTCTCGCCAGGTCCTAAATGCAACTTAACGAACAATTCATTTAGGGTTCTGTTTATTTTTTTCTACTTGCCCTGAAGAGCTTCCAGTTAATATTTAGAAGCATTGCTAAGACTTTAGTAATTTGAGCAATAAATGTTGGGCCATTGTTGGACCCCAAGGTGGTGGGAAGGCCAAATCTAGGGACAATTTTAGTTACTAATAATTTACACACAGTGGCAGCAGTTTCCTTCTTTGTTGGGAAGGCTTCCACCCATCCAGAACAGGTGTCTACGAACACCAGCAAATATCGGTAGTCATACTTTCTAAATTTGATATCCATAAAGTCCACCTCCCAGAATTCTCCAGGACTACTACCTCAAGCTCGTGGTTGGGGTTGCTCCTTTTCTTTCTGGGGTTGTTTACCCGAGCACAGTGCAATCAACGGTGGGTGACATCTGCCACCCAGTGTCCAAGCCTGGGTATGTAAAAGTGCCTGAGAAGCAACTGAGACAGTTTAGAGAGGATCCCAAATGCATACCTTCATGTAGTCCTTAAGTCAGATCTCTCCCAGAGCTTCTGGCATGAATCTTCTTCCATCAGGATGGAGCAGCCACCCTGGATGCTCCCAGCCTTTTTGGCAGGCCAGCTCTTGGCTTATCTTTAGATCATTTTCTGAGTATGTAGGTTGTGGCTGTAACACTGGGAATGGCATGGTCACAGCCACTACCTTGGGGATTTGTGGTATAGTCCTGGCATTCGAGATCCACCGGTCCGGGGGACTGGTTAGGAGTGGTTCAACCATAGGTCCCCCTACCACAGCAATATCCTGTCCCAGTGTAAGCTTCCTAGCTTCTATGACTAGGATGGCCGTGGCAGCCACAGCTCGCATGCAGCTCAGCCATCCTGCAGCTACAGAGTCCAGTTTCTTTGAAAGATAGGTCACAGGTCTCTTCCATGGCCGCAAGTTCTCAGTTAGCACTTCTTTTGCTGTGCCTCTGGCCTCACATAGACAATTGGAAGGGCTTTACTATGTCTAGTAGGGCAAGGGAGGTTGCCCATATGAGCGAATTTTTAAAGGATTCAAACGCTTGTTGTTCTACTTCAGTCTATTTAAGTTCTTTTTCCTTTCCCCAGTACTTGCATATAGGGGGTTCGTTGTTTTTGTAAATCCCAAATTCCACAATGGACAGTACCCCACAGTTCCTAGAAACTCTTGCAACTGCTTCTTCGTCTCAGGGACTGGGATTTTGAGGATCGCCTCAGTGCGGCTGGGGGACAAGGTCCGTTTTCCCTCCTCCAGTTGGTAGCCTAGGTATACAGCTTTATGGACACACAGTTGAGCCTTTCTTGCAGATACCCTGTACCCCAATGGGCCAAGGACTATTATCAGGTCCTTGGTAGCCCGTTGGCATTCCTCCAGGGTTTTGGAGGCCAGGAGGAGGTCATCTGCATACTGGAGCAAGGTGGTTTGGGGGTGTTCCTCCTTGTGTCCCTGTAAGTCTTCACTGGGTTGATGTGCAGGGGACACGGGTATGGAGAACAAAGCATCTTTAAGTCCAAAACAGTATAACAAATTCAGTTTGATGGGATAGTACTCAGAAGGATCTCAGGGTTTGGCACGTGGGGTGGCCAGTTTCTATCCTCTCATTTGCCTCTCTGAGATCCTGCACCGGTTGGAAGTCCTCAGTTCCTGGCTTCTGCATGGGCAGCAGGGGAGCATTCCATGTGGACTTGCAGAGGACCCAAATGCCTGTCCTCTTTAGTCTGCAAATGGGAACAGAAATACCCACTTTTGCTATCCAGGGAGTAGGGTTAGCTTGACACACCAGTGTAGCTGAGCTCAGAAGTTGTACGACCCCAGGCACCTGAAGCTAAGAAAGGTCTGGCAGGTTGTTCTCTGCCCAAACAAAAGGAATATCTTTTAGTGATTTATCAAGAAGTTCCTTTGAGGAGGTCTCTTCTGCTCCTTGATAAAACACATATCACTCTGACATTGGAGTGGTGAGCAAAACTTTTGGCTTTTCAAGTTCAAGGGTTAAGGTGGTTGTAGCAGATGAGAAAGTAATTATGGCTGCCATTTTTCATAATAAGTCACGATCAATTAGGGGAAAGGGGCATTGAGGCATTACCAGGGTGAGCGTGTAACTGTCTCTTGTGCTAAATCTGTTATTCTGGCCGTTGTCCATGGGTGTGCTTGGGTCTGCCCTGGGGCCCCTGTAATGAAAGCCTTTCCTTTTGACAAGGCACCTGTAGTCTTTTCTGAAACCAAGAAGGTGACCCCTTTGTCCACCTAGAAATTTACTGGCTGGCTCCCTACATGGAGAGTGAGCATGGGCTCTTTGGGGTCAAGTGAAACAGAGCCTGGACACCTTTATTCAGCTTCGAGCATTATTGTCTGTAGCTTCGATTTTTCTAGGCGAGGACTAGGCCCGTTCTCTCTAGTGGTGGCTCGTCCGCCTCTCCTGGGCTTTTCAAGGCACTGATTTTTCCAATGTCACTGTTTTGTATAGTAGGTACATGGATACTTCCTCAGGACTAGGCGAGTGAGAAGCGGGGTATTAGGGTTAGCCATTCTTAGTTGAACCAAAACTGCTCTGGTCGTTCTCGCAAGCCTTCTGAACACCCATTTCCTTCATGACATTCCCTTGGGCGACGTCTGCACAGCCTACCTCCCCAATATCAGCTAGTTCATTTACACTTCCTAGCTACTTTATTTTCTTTTCATGGTGGCTTCTGTCAGCCCCAAATGGCTTCACTCTTGTCAAAGCTGTTTCAGCTTTTCCCAGAGATCCTACACAGTCGCCATTGTAGCCGAGAGGTAACAAGATCTGTGACCATGGCCAAGATGGCACCCACCAGTCCACATGTGGAAGGGCGCTGCCTAGGGAGCTGGGTGAAGAGGCCTGGGAGTTAGCCCTGCCTGGTCCCGGGAGCCCAAAGTTTCCCTTTTCCCCTCCATTCCCTTTGCCTTTCTCCTGGTTTTTCAAACAAGCTGCTCTAGCCCTATAACGCCAAGCACAAAATTGTCATAATTCTTAATGAAAACGTATCTGGTACCCAAATTATAAATGTGACAATTTGGTCACATTTCAAAAACACTGAAAATTTTATGCTTTTAAAATATATTTTGAATGTCATATATATTGATAACTATGAAAGTAAATAATAAGAACCAAAAAATATATTTCCAAAATTTAAAACTTGAGGAGTTATAGGGCTAGTGTTCTTCCAGATTTGGTTTGTTCCTTCTTACAGGCTGCTTTTCCGTGGCCCAGGCTTAGGCCAATGGCGTTCGGAAGCCTAGGCGGAGTCACTGTTATTTAGGCTTTCAGCCATGCTGCTTCATGCACTTTTGGGGACAGCTCTTACTTAATACACATCTCCTCTGACATGATGTTCCAGCCAGAAATTCCAATTTCCTTTAAGGTTCCCTGAGCTGCCACGTGTCCCTTCCCTTGAGAGATTTGAGCATCAGCCCCGCCAGCAGGCGTCTTGGAGGGCCTTGGGGCCATCCCAAGCAGTGGTCCTCCTAGCCTGTTGTCCAGAAAAATGGTTGGACCTAAAGGTCGCCTTCGGCGACTAGTCCTTGATCCCTTCCCTCGGGCTGAGGCATGAGATTCAGGGCAACACAGGGGTGTGCTCTCAAGTGGGGGTTATTGACCTGGAGGCAGCAACCTGTCAATCGCCTCCTTGTTTTGTGCTTTCTAGATGGGACTTAGCAGCTTGATGCTCAGGAATTGCCCCCTTGCATGAATCGTGTCCAATTGGGATAGAGTTGATACAGAGAGGCTGGGCAAACAAAAGCTGATAGATTCACTTTGCAACTCTATTTGGCCACAGTATCGTTTTGAGAAAGGAGAATGGTGGGCAGAGAAGGGTACGCTTTCCCTTCCAACCGTGATTCACCGGGAACAGTTTGGTAGAGTGCCGGGAAAGTGGGCGGAGATGCCAGAACTTAGAGCATTTCTCCTCTCGAGGAGCAGTAGGAGACCTTCATCCCCAGTGCACCCAGGAACCCCTAAGGCTGGCGTCCTCAAACTGTGGTCCATGGGGCACATGTGGCGCAATGCCATTTATCCCACCCTCGGGGTGTTTTTGCTGCCACTGCCTGTCCTGTTTAGCAGCCGACTCGTGCAGTGTGCATAGGAATTTGTCCATAGGTTTTTTGAAAACCATAGTCTGGCCCTCCAACGGTCGGAGAGACAATGAACTGGCCCCCTGTGTAAACAATTTGAGGACTCCTGCCCTAAGGGATCCTGGACTTCAGGTCACTATTGTCCCACCCCTGAACCCTCCCTGAACATTCTACCCCTAGTAGAGGCACCAGGGGCATTTGGTCCCCGGGTAACTTACAAGCCTTTTACTCAAATGGAACCCGAGAAAATTAAAAATGACACAGGCAGTTACTCTACTTTTGATCCCTGTTGAATCCGCCTGTAGCATCCCAATATTACAATTTAACCCTATAACACCGAGCATGACCTTTCCCTAACATTTAATCAAATGAATATAAATGTATATATATTGATAACTATGAAAGTAATGAATCAAAACGAAATTTTTTTTGCCCAAAAATTTAAAAGTGAGGCGTTATAGGGTTAAAAAGAAGGATGGTTCTTATCAGAGGGGCCAATGCCTTAGGATCATAAGTGAAGCGGTGATCCCACTGCACCCAGTAGTGCCCAAACCCTGGACCCCGCTAGGGGAAATTGTGAATGCTTTTACCCCTGTGCCGGTACTTAGAATGAACAAACACACACGCCTGATAATCCTAAGACTTTTTACTTACTTCCTGTGATACTCACCTACTTTCAAGGGACTCCCACCTCACAATCCTAGCCTTGTCTCAGTTAAACTGTTCACCCTTTTGTGCGTTTGTTGGTTTTTCCAGAAGTTCTCAAGTTACCAAAGCCCCTAATCCAATTGTGCCAACTCCAGGACCACCATCTCCTGGACCACTTCAACCTTATCCAATCTAGCGCTGAATGGACAACCCCTCCCAGCAGAGCAGGAAGGGTGTGGACCCAAAGCCCCACTTCGCCCTTTTTGCCAGCAGGAAGTAGCTAGAGATGTCGTCGCCCAGTACCCCAAAGATTTGGGTCCACATCTCTTCAGGATGGAAATGTTAGGTAGCTAGCATAGGGACTGGGGTGTCCATTACACATGCTCAGATGGCCCAGTTAGCGGCCCAGGAAGGAGTGGCACACTGTGCGTGCTCAGAGGTCCAGGTTTCCGGCCAGGAAGGGCAGGTCCACCTGGGTGGGCGCTGCACCTGCATCGACCCACCTAGGCCAAGTATATTCAATTCAGCCACTAGGATCGACCAGGGTTGCCCACCACACCTCCCTAACGCTCCTAAACCTCCCTTGGATCACAAACCAGGCTTTGGCATGAATTCTTTCTCACGCAGAACCAAGGACCGAGGGATTTCTGTCCCCAGAGAGATCTGACCAACCCAGGGAAGCTCTTTGGAGGCAGCAGGAGTGGACGTGAGTGGCTGGTGGATACTGTTCAGATGCATGGCTTTCTGCTTGGAAGGGTTTTTAGTCTTGGCTGACAGGATCAGAGGAGGTAGTATGTCTGGATCACATAGTATCCATGTCCACAAATGAGCTGCCCATTCCAAAGTCCTGACAGTGCCTTTGGAAAACACTGTGCTTTGGAATGTCACTCCTTGCAGAGGGCAGTGGGAGGGGCTGGGACCCAGGTATGCTGCCCCTTGCTCCCAGTTGCCGGTTTCTGGATCCTGATTATATCTCTCACAGGATCAGTTAGTGGGCTTGTTGTCTGCCTCAAGGTTTGTTCACCGAGGTCCTCCAGCTAGGTGGTGGTGTGTGTGCATGAGCAGAGGCTTCCTGCCAATCCCGCATGAGTTGAAGAGCTGCCCTGGTGTGGGCTCCGTGAAAGCGGTGCCCCAGACAGCAGGACTACACAAGAGGGTGGGCCCTGCAGGAACCCGAGGGCCATTCCCCCTGTGGAATGACCTCAGAGCCCCGCCTCTCTCACTGTCCAGCTGCCGGGGCTGTGGACCCTAAGCTTCATGCCCCACACAGGAATAGACACAGGGTGAGGCGACTGCAGCACCTGCTTTTGCTGGTCTAATCCAGCCTGAGATCATCCTAGCATCAACCCTCTGCCAGGGTCTTTTTTTTCTCTCCTTTTATAGGAGCTCATACAACAATAACCACAATACGTGCAAACATCACTGATATAAGGCACATTTGTACATTCATTGCCCTCATTATTCTCAAAATATCTTCTCTCCACCCAAGCCCCTGGCCTCAGCTCCTCATTCCCCTCGCCCCCATTCTCACTACCCCTCCTCATCAATTCTTCATCATTTACTAATTATTATTTTGTCATATCTTGCACTGTCTGATGTCCCCCTTCACCCCCTTTTCTTTTGAGGTTTTATGTAGATCCATGTCATCGGTTCCCCGGTGCCAACCTACCCTCCCTCCACCCTCCCAGCATCCCCATTCATAACACTGGTCCTAAAGGGCTCATCCACCTTGAATTCCCTGTGTGTCTAGTTCCTATCTGTCCCAGTGTACATTCTCTGGTCTAGTCAGATTTGTAAGTTATAATTGGGATCTTGATAGTGAGGGGAGAGGAAGCATTGAGGAGCTAGAGGAAAGTTGTGTTTCACCGTTGCTGTCTAGTACCCTGTGTAGGCATGTCTCTTCCCCAAGACCTTACTTAAGGGAATGTCCAGTGTACTGCAAATGGGCTTTGGCTCTGTACCCAGCATTCCCTGCTCATTCGCAATGAGATTTTTTTGTGCTGATGATGCCTGATCCCTTTGATACCTCGTGATCGCACAGGCTGGTATGCTTATTCCATGTGGGCTCTGTTGTTTTTGAGCTACATGGCCGCTTGCTTACCCTTCAGGCCTTTAAGACCTCAGACGCCATATCTTTTGATAGCAGGGCACCATCAGCTTTCTTGACCACATTTGCTTATGCAACCGCTTAGACATCAGGGAACGTGTCGGGAAGGTGAGCATCATAGAATGCCAATGTAATAGAACAAGGTATTCTTGCAATGAGAGAGTCCTTGAGTGGAGGCCCAAAGGCCATCTGCTACCTTAATAGGACACCTATAAAGATATGGACATAGGTGTATTTCCCCATGCTCACAGATAAATATATTTACATCTGTGCGTGCCTTTCTTTAGACCTGTATAACTGGCCCGTGCTTCCAAAGTCGCTCTGCTATTCCCTTTCATTTCCCTCTTGTGCCCACTGCCATGCTCAGTCTTCATTTGTGTTTCAGTAAATCCTCTTGGTTCCTTCACCCTTGATCACGCCCTACCAGGATTCCTACATCGCCCTCACCACGGATTTGCATCCACTTGTTGTTCCCTTGTCTCTGGGTTTCTTGACATCACTCCCTTTCCCCCCAACTCCCTCTTTCCCGTGGCCCTCCCGCGAAGCGTTGGTCCCCTTTTTCTCTCCGGCAGATTGTGCATCCTGCATCTCATTTTAGACATACAGTAGAGGTAATAACATGCACAAACACAAGACAGAGCGAAAGCAAGCACCAAAAGAAAGAAAATAGCCAAAATCCAATGACCATCAAAGAAAACACAACTCCTCAAGAAAGGAAAGCTCGTAGTTAGTTCACGGACTGTTTGTTGGCCCTTAGCAGTGTTTTCCACTCCAGTCTGTGCGGGCACCAAGTCCTGCCCCCAAAGTCCTCCTTTAGCATTCCCTGGTGACCTTGTTGCTCCACCTCCTTACTCTTCTGCTGCACCCCCTTAGTGCTATGCCTCGGTGTGGCGGGATCCGTTCCCGCACTGTGTCTCCAGTGTTGTCCCTTCTAGGGCTATGGGTCTTTGAGGGACGTCGTGTCTCATCTTGGGCTGGCCATGTGGTCTTCTGTGTGGACTGTCTTCTCTGAGTGGGAACATCATCCCAAAGGCAGGATCCCGTAGCCCACTGAGCGACTTTCTCTCCAGCAGCTGTCCTGAGGTGCCTGTGTAAACCTGAGTCTGCTGGAGGTTAGAATGGCAGTCCACAGATGTGTTTGTGCTTGGGGGAAACAGTGGGTGCTGTCAGAAATACTCGGAGAAAAACAATTAAGTTCTGTAAAGCCTTAATTTTGAGGGATTTTCCGTCTTTCTCGGTGTCCATCTTTTCAGGATATGCTCAGAGAGGGCTTTTATTTTTAAATTATGACTGATGAATCCACGGCCCCCTCCCCACTATTTTAACTGCAGTTGGTGTTGTAAGTATCACTTGGTATGGGCCAGTCCACCTAGGTTCTAAGGTGTCAGGTTGGTGCTTCTTTACCCATGTCCAGTTTCCTGGTTGCACGTTGTTGGCTGCCTGTTCCCTTTCCCTTGGTTAGGCCCAAAATGAAGGTGTCAGAGCAGATGATTTGTCTCTCACCTGTTGCACAGCCTGCAGGCACTCGATGAGGGAACGATTAGTGACTTCCATTATTTCTACTTCTTTCAATCTTGGGAGGATTTGGGGAAGGTCTGCCAAACATAAATTCAAATGGGGTCATGCTATTCACATAGGGAGCGCATCGGACTTGAAGTAGGGCAAAAGGTAAAGTAAGGATCAACCCAGTTCTCGCCAGGTCCTAAATGCAACTTAACGAACAATTCCTTTAGGGTTCTGTTTATTTTTTCTACTTGCCCTGAAGAGCTTCCAGTTAATATTTAGAAGCATTGCTAAGACTTTAGTAATTTGAGCAATAAATGTTGGGCCATTGTTGGACCCCAAGGTGGTGGGAAGGCCAAATCTAGGGACAATTTTAGTTACTAATAATTTACACACAGTGGCAGCAGTTTCCTTCTTTGTTGGGAAGGCTTCCACCCATCCAGAACAGGTGTCTACGAACACCAGCAAATATCGGTAGCCATACTTTCTAAGTTTGATATCCATAAAGTCCACCTCCCAGAATTCTCCTGGACTACTACCTCGAGCTCGTGGTTGGGGTTGCTCCTTTTCTTTCTGGGGTTGTTTACCCGAGCACAGTGCAATCAACGGTAGATGACATCTGCCACCCAGTGTCCAAGCCTGGGTATATAAAAGTGCCTGAGAAGCAACTGAGACAGTTTAGAGAGGATCCCAAATGCATACCTTCATGTAGTCCTTGAATCAGATCTCTCCCAGAGCTTCTGGCATGAATCTTCTTCCATCAGGATGGACCAGCCACCCTGGATGCTCCCAGTCTTTTTGGCAGGCCAGCTCTTGGCTTATCTTTAGATCATTTTCTGAGTATGTAGGTTGTGGCTGTAACACTGGGGATGGCATGGTCACAGCCACTACCTTGGGGATTTGTGGTATAGTCCTGGCATTCGAGATCCACCGGTCCGGGGGACTGGTTAGGAGTGGTTCAACCATAGGTCCCCCTACCACAGCAATATCCTGTCCCAGTGTAAGCTTCCTAGCTTCTATGACTAGGATGGCCGTGGCAGCCTCAGCTCGCATGCAGCTCAGCCATCCTGCAGCTACAGAGTCCAGTTTCTTTGAAAGATAGGCCACAGGTCTCTTCCATGGCCGCAAGTTCTCAGTTAGCACTTCTTTAGCTGTGCCTCTGGCCTCACATAGACAATTGGAAGGGCTTTACTATGTCTAGTAGGGCAAGAGAGGTTGCCCATATGAGCGACTTTTTAAAGGATTCAAACGCTTGTTGTTCTACTTCAGTCCATTTAAGTTCATTTTCCTTTCCCCAGTACTTGCATATAGGGGTTTCGTTGTTTTTGCAAATCCCAAATTCCACAAAGGACAGTACCCCACAGCTCCTAGAAACTCTTGCAACTGCCTCTTAGTCTCAGGGACTGGATTTTGAGGATCACCTCAATGCGGCTGGGGGACAAGGTCCGTTTTCCCTCCTCCAGTTGGTAGCCTAGGTATACAGCTTTATGGACACACAGTTGAGCCTTTCTTGCAGATACCCTGTACCCCAATGGGCCAAGGACTGTTATCAGGTCCTTGGTAGCCGGTTGGCATTCCTCCAGGGTTTCGGAGGCCAGGAGGAGTTCATCTGCATACTGGAGCAAGGTGGTTTGGGGGTGTTCCTCCTTGTGTCCCTGTAAGTCTTCACTGGGTTGATGTGCAGGGGACATGGGTATGGAGAACAAAGCATCCTTTAAGTCCAAAACAGTATAACAAATTCAGTTTGACGGGATAGTACTCAGGAGGGTCTCGGGGTTTGGCACGTGGGGTAGCCAGTTTCTATCCTCTCATTTGCCTCTCTGAGATCCTGCACCGGTTGGAAGTCCTCAGTTCCCGGCTTCTGCATTGGCAGCAAGGGAGCATTCCATGTGGACTTGCAGAGGACCCAAATGCCTGTCCTCTTTAGTCTGAAAATGGGAACAGAAATACCCACTTTTGCTATCCAGGGAGTAGGGTTAGCTTGACACACCAGTGTAGCTGAGCTCAGAAGTTGTACGACCCCAGGCACCTGAAGCTAAGAAAGATCTGGCAGGTTGTTCTCTGCCCAAACAAAAGGAATATCTTTTAGTGATTTATCAAGAAGTTCCTTTGAGGAGGTCTCTTCTGCTCCTTGATAAAACACATATCACTCTGACATTGGAGTGGTGAGCAAAACTTTTGGCTTTTCAAGTTCAAGGGTTAAGGTGGTTGTAGCAGATGAGAAAGTAATTATGGCTGCCATTTTTCATAATAAGTCACGATCAATTAGGGGAAAGGGCATTGAGGCATTACCAGGGTGAGCGTGTAACTGTCTCTTGTGCTAAATCTGTTATTCTGGCCGTTGTCCATGGGTGTGCTTGGGTCTGCCCTGGGGCCCCTGTAATGAAAGCCTTTCCTTTTGACAAGGCACCTGTAGTCTTTTCTGAAACCAAGAAGGTGACCCCTTTGTCCACCTAGAAATTTACTGGCTGGCTCCCTACATGGAGAGTGAGCATGGGCTCTTTGGGGTCAAGTGAAAAAGAGCCTGGACACCTTTATTCAGCTTCGAGCATTATTGTCTGTAGCTTCGATTTTTCTAGGTGAGGACTAGGCCCGTTCTCTCTAGTGGTGGCTCGTCCGCCTCTCCTGGGCTTTTCAAGGCACTGATTTTTCCAATGTCACTGTTTTGTATAGTAGGTACATGGATACTTCCTCAGAACTAGGCGAGTGAGAAGCGGGGTATTAGGGTTAGCCATTCTTAGTTGAACCAAAACTGCTCTGGTCGTTCTCACAAGCCTTCTGAACACCCATTTCCTTCATGACATTCCCTTGGGCGACGTCTGCACAGCCTACCTCCCCAATATCAGCTAGTTCATTTACACTTCCTAGCTACTTTATTTTCTTTTCATGGTGGCTTCTGTCAGCCCCAAATGGCTTCACTCTTGTCAAAGCTGTTTCAGCTTTTCCCAGAGATCCTACACAGTCGCCATTGTAGCCGAGAGGTAACAGGATCTGTGACCATGGCCAAGATGGCACCCACCAGTCCACATGTGGAAGGGCGCTGCCTAGGGAGCTGGGTGAAGAGGCCTGGGAGTTAGCCCTGTTGGTTCCGGGAGCCCAAAGTTTCCCTTTTCCCCTCCATTCCCTTTGCCTTTCTCCTGGTTTTTCAAACAAGCTGCTCTAGCTCTATAATGCCAAGCACAAAATTGTCATAATTCTTAATGAAAACGTATCTGGTACCCAAGTTATAAATGTGACAATTTGGTCACATTTCAAAAACACTGAAAATTTTATGCTTTTAAAATATATTTTGAATGTCATATATATTGATAACTATGAAAGTAAATAATAAAAACCAAAAAAATATTTCCAAAATTTAAAATTTGAGGCGTTATAGGGCTAGTGTTCTTCCAGATTTGGTTTGTTCCTTCTTACAGGCTGCTTTTCCGTGGCCCAGGCTTAGGCCAATGGCCTTCGAAAGCCTAGGCGCAGTCACTGTTATTTAGGCTTTCAGCGATGCTGCTTCAGGCACTTTTGGGGACAGCTCTTACTTAATACACAGCTCCTCTGCCTTGATATTCCAGCCAGAAATTCCAATTTCCCTTAAGGTTCCCTGAGCTGCCACGTGTCCCTTCCCTTGAGAGATTTGAGCATCAGCCCCGCCAGCAGGCGTCTTGGAGGGCCTTGGGGCCATCCCAAGCAGTGGTCCTCCTAGCCTGTTGTCCAGAAAAATGGTTGGACCTAAAGGTCGCCCTCGGCAACTAGTCCTTGACCCCTTCCCTCGGGCTGAGGCATGAGATTCAGGGCAACCCAGGGGTGTGCTCTCAAGTGGGGGTTATTGACCTGGAGGCAGCAACCTGTCAATCGCCTCCTTGTTTTGTGCTTTCTAGTTGGGACTTAGCAGCTTGATGCTCAGGAATTGCCCCCTTGCATGAATCGTGTCCAATTGGGATAGAGTTGATACAGAGAGGCTGGGCAAACAAAAGCTGATAGATTCACTTTGCAACTCTATTTGGCCACAGTATCGTTTTGAGAAAGGAGAATGGTGGGCAGAGAAGGGTATGCTTTCCCTTCCAAACGTGATTCACTGGGAACAGTTCGGTAGAGTGCCGGGAAAGTGGGCGGAGATGCCAGAACTTAGAGCATTTCTCCTCTCGAGGAGCAGTAGGAGACCTTCATCCCCAGTGCACCCAGGAACCCCTAAGGCTGGCGTCCTCAAACTGTGGTCCATGGGGCACATGTGGCGCAATGCCATTTATCCCACCCTCGGGGTGTTTTTGCTGCCACTGCCTGTCCTGTTTAGCAGCCGACTCGTGCAGTGTGCATAGGAATTTGTCCATAGGTTTTTGAAAACCATAGTCTGGCCCTCCAACGGTCGGAGAGACAATGAACTGGCCCCCTGTGTAAACAATTTGAGGACCCCTGCCCTAAGGGATCCTGGACTTCAGGTCACTATTGTCCCACCCCTGAACCCTCCCTGAACATTCTACCCCTAGTAGAGGCATCAGGGGCATTTGGTCCCCGGGTAACTTACAAGCCTTTTACTCAAATGGAACCCGAGAAAATTAAAAGCGACACAGGCAGTTACTCTACTTTTGATCCTTGTTGAATCCGCCTGTAGCATCCCAATATTACAATTTAACCCTATTACGCCAGGCATGACCTTTCCCTAAAATTTAATGAAATGAATATAAATGTATATATATTGATAACTATGAAAGTAATGAATCAAAACGAAATTTTTTTTGCCCAAAAATTTAAAAGTGAGGCGTTATAGTTTTAAAAAGAAGGATAGTTCTTATCAGAGGGGCCAATGCCTTAGGATCATAAGTGAAGCGGTGATCCCACTGCACCCAGTAGTGGCCAAACCCTGGACCCCCCTAGGGGAAATTGTGAATGCTTTTAACCCCCGTGCCGGTACTTAGAATGAGCAAAAACACACGCCTGATAATCCTAAGATTTTTACTTACTTCCTGTGATACTCACCTACTTTCAAGGGCACTCCCACCTCACAGTCCTAGCCTTGTCTCAGTTAAACTGTTCACCATTTTGTGCGTTTGTTGGTTTTTCCAGAAGTTCTCAAGTTACCAAAGCCCCTAATCCAAGTGTGCCAGCTCCAGGACCACCATCCTCTGGACCACTTCAACCTTATCCATCCTAGCGCTGAATGGACAACCCCTCCCAGCAGAGCAGGAAGGGTGTGGACCCAAAGCCCCACTTCGCTCCTTCTGCCAGCAGGAAGTAGCTAGAGATGTCGTCGCCCAGTACCCCAAAGATTTGCGTCCACATCTCTTCAGGGTGGAAATGTTAGGTAGCTATCATAGGGACTGGGGTGTCCATTACACATGCTCAGAGGGCCCAGTTAATGGCCCAGGAAGGAGTGGCACACTGTGCGTGCTCAGAGGTCCAGGTTTCCCGCCAGGAAGGGCAGGTCCACCTGGGTGGGCGCTGCACCTGCATCGACCCACCTAGGCCAAGTATATTCAATTCAGCCACTAGGATCGACCAGGGTTGCCCACCACACCTCCCTAACTCTCCTAAACCTCACTTGGATCACAAACCAGGCTTTGGCATGAATTCTTTCTCACGCAGAACCAAGGACCGAGGGATATCTGTCCCCAGAGAGATCTGACCAATCCAGGGAAGCTCTTTGGAGGCAGCAGGAGTGGACGTGAGTGGCTGGTGGATACTGTTCAGATGCATGGCTTTCTGCTTGGAAGGGTTTTTAGTCTCGGCTGACAGGATCAGAGGAGGTAGTATGTCTGGATCACATAGTATCCATGTCCACAAATGAGCTTCCCATTCCAAAGTCCTGACAGGGCTTTTGGAAAACACTGTGCTTTGGAATGTCACCCCTTGCAGAGGGCAGTGGGAGGGGCTGGGACCCAGGTATGCTGCCCCTTGCTCCCAGTTGCCGGTTTCTGGATCCTGATTATATCTCTCACAGGATCAGTTAGTGGGCTTGTTGTCTGCCTCAGGCTTTGTTCACCGAGGTCCTCCAGCTAGGTGGTGGTGTGTGTGCATGAGCAGAGGCTTCCTGCCAATCCCGCATGAGTTGAAGAGCTGCCCTGGTGTGGGCTCCGTGAAAGAGGTGCCCCAGACAGCAGGACTACACAGGAGGGTGGGCCCTGCAGGAACCGGAAGGCCATTCCCACTGTGGATTGACCTCAGAGCCCCGCCTCTCTCACTGTCCAGCTGCCGGGGCTGTGGACCCTAAGCTTCATGCCTCACATAGGAATAGACATAGGGTGAGGCGACTGCAGCACCTGCTTTTGCTGGTCTAATCCAGCCTGAGATCATCCTAGCATCAGCCCTCTGCCAGGGTCTTTTTTTTCTCTCCTTTTATAGGGGCTCATACAACAATAACCACAATACGTGCAAACATCACTGATATAAGGCACATTTGTACATTCATTGCCCTCATTATTCTCAAAATATCTTCTCTACACCCAATCCCCTGGCCTCAACTCCCCATTCCCCCCGCCCCCATTCTCACTACCCCTCCTCATCAATCCTTCATTATTTACTAATTATTATTTTGTCATATCTTGCACTGTCTGATGTCCCCCTTCACCCCCTTTTCTTTTGAGGTTTTATGTAGATCCTTGTCATCGGTTCCCTGGTGCCAGCCTACCCTCCCTCCACCCTCCCAGCATCCCCATTCATAACACTGGTCCTAAAGGGCTCATCCACCTTGAATTCCCTGGGTTTCTAGTTCCTATCTGTCCCAGTGTACATTCTCTGGTCTAGTCAGATTTGTAAGTTATAATTGGGATCTTGATAGTGAGGGGAGAGGAAGCATTGAGGAGCTAGAGGAAAGTTGTGTTTCACAGTTGCTGTCTAGTACCCTGTGTAGGCTTGTCTCTTCCCCAAGACTTTACTTAAGGGAATGTCCAGTGTACTGCGAATGGGCTTTGGCTCTCTACCCAGCATTCCCTGCTCATTCGCAATGAGATTTTTTTGTGCTGATGATGCCTGATCCCTTTGATACCTCGTGATCGCACAGGCTGGTATGCTTATTCCATGTGGGCTCTGTTGTTTCTGAGCTACATGGCCGCTTGCTTACCCTTCAGGCCTTTAAGACCTCAGACGCCATATCTTTTGATAGCAGGGCACCATCAGCTTTCTTGACCACATTTGCTTATGCAACCGCTTAGACTTCAAGGAACGTGTCGGGAAGGTGAGCATCATAGAATGCCAATGTAATAGAACAAGGTATTCTTGCAATGAGAGAGTCCTTGAGTGGAGGCCCAAAGGCCATCTGCTACCTTAATAGGACACCTATAAAGATATGGACATAGGTGTATTTCCCCATGCTCACAGATAAATATATTTACATCTGTGCGTGTCTTTCTTTAGACCTGTATAACTGGTCCGTGCTTCCTAGGTCGCTCTGCTATTCCCTTTCATTTCCCTCTTGTGCCCACTGCCATGCTCAGTCTTCATTTGGGTTTCAGTAAATCCTCTTGGTTCCTTCACCCTTGATCACGCCCTACCAGGATTCCTACATCGCCCTCACCACGGATTTGCATCCACTTGTTGTTCCCTTGTCTCTGGGTTTCTTGACATCACTCCCTTTCCCCCCAACTCCCTCTTTCCCGTGGCCCTCCCGCGAAGCGTTGGTCCCCTTTTTCTCTCCTGCATATTGTGCATCCAGCATCTCTTTTTAGACATACAGTAGAGGTAATAACATGCACAAACACAAGACAGAGCAAAAGCAAGCACCAAAAGAAAGAAAATAGCCAAAATCCAATGACCATCAAAGAAAACACAACTCTCAAAAAAGGAAAGCTCGTAGTTAGTTCACGGACTGTTTGTTGGCCCTTAGCAGTGTTTTCCAGTCCAGTCTGTGCGGGCACCAAGTCCTGCCCCCAAAGTCCTCCTTTGGCATTCCTTGGGGACCTTGTTGCTCCACCTCCTTACTCTTCTGCTGCACCCCCTTAGTGCTATGCCTCGGTGTGGCGGGATCCGTTCCCGCACTGTGTCTCAGGTGTTGTCCCTTCTAGGGCTATGAGTCTTTGAGGGACGTCGTGTCTCATCTTGGGCTGGCCATGTGGTCTTCTGTGTGGACTGTCTTCTCTGAGTGGGAACATCATCCTCAAGGCCTGGTGGGCCTGGATGTGCTCCATTCTCCCCTCCTCCCCCTTCGTCTGCTCCGTATTCTCCATCAGATATGTCCCTCTCCCAGAGCTGCAGATATAGTGCCATCCTATGAAATACATATTTGGGTGTGGGAGAGGGGCATGGGTGGGGGAAGGATCTGCTCAGATCTTTCGAGGGTCCAGGAGAGGGTGACTGCTCAGCTGGGCACAGGCATATGGGGCTCTGAGCTCTGGCTCCAGATACTGGTTGGGAATGTGGCTTTGTTGTTAACCAGTTGTGTTCCAGTTGGTCAGTACCTGTGTCTTTTTGAGTGAGTTTTCTCATCTGGAAAGTAAAGGTATTCCAGGGTCTAGTGTCCCATGTCACTAAGTGATCAAGAGGGGTTAACCCGAACCTGATTCAAACTATGTGGACATGTCAGGCGCATTCTAGATCTGGGGTGGCGATTCAGAGTCCAGGACAATGATAATGTTCAAGAGGTGATATAGGTGGCTTCGTATTGATACAGGAAGCCCACTGTGGAGGTTTTGTCCTTCCGCTGATGGCCACTTCAACTCCTGCTAAAAGAGTTTCACTGGCTCAACAGCCGAACCGGGAGCCATGCCATGAAAACCATGTGGCTAACTGGGACATAGGGCAGAGAGACATTTTTTACCTTGATGGCTTGGGAAGCCCCCCAATCTCCATGCAAACCTTCTGGTGTGAGTACTTTGGAAGCAATCATAGGCTGACAGTAATTCCGATCTTTCCTTTGACAATGTGTCCGTTCTCTTTTTTGAACCTGAGAAGATGGCCCCTGTGTCCTCCAAGACATTTCCTGGCTGGCCCCCAACTTGGACAGTTAGCACGGGATCCTGGGGGCCAGTGAAACAGAGCCCTGAGACATTCCTTCAGCTTCCTCAAGCGTTATTGTCTCTCACTTGGGTTTTTCTAGGCGAGGACGAGGCCCGTCCTCTCTAGTGGAGGTTTGTCCGTCTCTCCTGGAGTTTTCAATGCAATGTTTTTTCCAATGTCTGTCTCTTCTGTAGTAGGCACCTGGATCCTTCCTTCCTCAGGGCTTGGCGGTGCCACAGGTCAGTCTCTCCGTGAGTGGGCCATGATCTCTTTTTCTGGGTCTCTGTTGTGTCTCATGGCAATTTTCCTAGTATTTTAGCTATTTCTTTGTCTCTGTCGTGGTAGGGTCATCTGTGTTGTGATACACCCAATAAGACACTTCTACCAAATCACAAAGATTGTTCCCTTCAAATGCTTCCCATTTCTTTTTCATGTCTGAGGCAGGCTGAGTAATAAAGGCAATACTTATTTCCCTCTTGTTCTCAGGGGCCTCTGGGTCCTTTGGGGTACAAAGAACGCAGGCTTCCATCAGCCACTCTAAAAAGGCAGGCAGGCAGGCAGGCAGACATTCGCTTGTAGGCGCCTGAAAATTCTCACTGACCTTAGATAAATGCATAGGTTTCCTAGTTGTCCTGCGGAGGCCCTGCAAGAGAGACTGGTGATACCTGGCTAAGCCCTCGGGGCCTTACTGGGAGTTTGGGTCCCACATTATTCGTGGAGTGGTAAAAAGACTTTCTCTCCACTGGGGAGTGCCCGCTGGCTGACCATCAGTTCTATTGACTGCTTTCTGGGCCTCTCTCTGGAAGGGCTCACATTCCTCTGCTGTGAACAGCACCTGCAGAAGTGGCTGGCACTTGTCTGAGGTGGGCTGATGCATGTGGAAAAGCTAGTCTAGCAAAGAAATCAGACCTTGTGGTTTCTCAGACAGGGGGTTTTGTTTATTCCAATTATGCAATCCTGGGGGAAAAATGGGACATAGACCCAAAGAGGGACTCTTGGGTTTTCCCCAGGTGTTTGGGCTGCTTGGCTTAAGCAGAGAATGCTGCTGACCAGTGATCCTTCTTGGGGGATGGAGAGGATATGCCAACCCTAGTGCACGTGTTGCGGGGTGACTTTAAAAGAAGTGGTATTTCTCTTCCTTTTGCCCCCATGAACTGATAGGCAGGCAGCGGTCACAATGGGTCTTAAGCCAGCTCTCCCGCTCTTGAGTTGTCCTGCAAAGTGGGATAAAGAGGACGGGGATGGGGAGGGGAGGGGAGGGACGGCCTCCACTTTGGTGGCTTTAGGAATTTGGACCGGTTGTCTTTCTTGGACATGCTATGTTTCGTGAAATCTTGGAGAAAAGAACCCATTCTGTTGGGGGAGGGAGTAAGTCTTTTATATATGCTGGCTTACTAGTGGCCCTGTAAAGTCACACAACAATTTTATCGAACCCTCACCCTCACCCTCACCCTCACCCTCACCCTCACCCTCACCCTCACCCACACCCTCACCACCACCCCCCTCACCCTAACCCTCACCCTAACCCTAACCCCCACCCCCCTCACCCT